>NW_024470327.1:296063-494854 GCF_900496995.4 Aquila chrysaetos chrysaetos | reverse complement strand
GTTACTTCTCATTGCAAGAATGTGAGTCATCTTGGTGGATCCAAGGCATGTCACTCTCTGTCTGCTGTAACATTATATTTTTCTGTCTTTCTAGAAGTCTGTTGTCTAATTCAGCCCTACAGCTGGATCAACAAAACAGCACTGAGTGAATCATTTGCTGTCATCCCTGTAAGCAAGGTTCTTGCAGTAACTCTGAGTCAGGTCTAGAACTAATGCCAAATTTAAAATATGGTCCCATCTAAGCTATTTCTTTACAAGTGAATATAAAGGTCTGTAATTATCAAATATGTATTTTTATCCTCTGAAAACAAATCTGGGAAAAGAGATAGGAGAGAACTGATACTGCACTGAAACCATGTGAGCTTCAGACAAAAAGGCTGATAGTAACAAATAATATTACAAGCTTTTACATCCTTAACATGCTGGACACCTCATGATATACTGACTGCCTTTAGTTCACTAACCTCAGTGGCAGTTTGAAGCATTTGGTATAGCAGGAGATAATAATCATTTTACAGGATGGAACTTACCATTGTGGCAGCTTATGTGAAAAACTGTCATGTTAACCATGGTATCAGGGGTTTCACATTGAATCTTACTACATATTCAGGGTCCTTAAGTGCACCAATCCCCGTCTATCAAGAGGTGGATCAAGTGGCTATTTAATTTCTCAGATTTAGATTTGGCACTTAAGTGTGCAATCTGAGTCCTGATTTTCTATTTACTTCAGCTGGATGCACAACTATTTTTTGTTAAAATTATTGCTTGTTTTTATGAAACTCCTGAAAAAATGAAAATTATTTTGATAAAAATTTCAGTAATAGTTGTTTTCACTACTGAGATGCTTGAAAACATTTCCATTCTTTTCTGTATTTCTTTAATTTGGAGCTTTGTTAGTTATAAATAGCCACAAGTTACAAGATGTTTTCTGATTAGCTGACCTAGCAAAATATGGTCAGGAAGTTTAGCAGAAATGGTTTTGATTTATATTCCTTTGGGATTATGCCAGCACACTGTGATCACCTCTGAACTCATGAAGGGGAGGTAATCTACCTGCAGCCCTGTGGACTGAGGCAAAACTGGGGAGAGCAGCTTGTCGTCTTCTATCTACTAGCTGTTTGAGTGTATTCCTGATCCATTCTTGTGACACTTGTCTCATCACCCCATACTATAGTGCTGTACCTTTCTTCCTGTATAGGAAAAATGACATGAGGTCCAAATAGTGATACAGTCTAGACAGATTTACTGCATGACTTACTTTGAACAGCTGAGTTGTCTATATTCTTTGCTAATATTAAGGTACAATTTCGATAGTTATGTTGGCTGGTTTCAGTACTTGGTTTTTTTTTTCCTATGTCTGTATGAGGAATCTGGCTTGCAATGTGCTCTCACTTCTCCTGTGTCTATGTCAGTGTTAAGATTTGCATAGCCCCTTCTTTTATGCTTCTAATTTTTTTAATGCCTTATATTAGCACCATGTCTGTAAAGACTCCTCTGCCCTCATATCAGCATAACGTTGGCCCAGTGCAGTGGAAAGTCTGGCCCAAAGCACACAGATTCTAAGAATCAGTCATTTTCAGTATTTGAGTCATTCTTGAATCAGGATCATAACACCTTCATCTTACATGAGGTGCCTCGACTCTACAGAGATGACTCCGAGAATAGTAACTCATGTACTGGCAGTCCCCATCCCCTTTAGTAGGGTTTAACAACACAGGTTTCATACACCACGATCACAGAGCTAGGTGTATGTATAACAAGCTTGTTGTATTTTATTGTAAATTTGTGTACTCAATTCTACTTGATATCAAGTCAAGGAGAGCCTTTACTGACCTTGAAACTTGAAGTGATGAGATCCAATACTACAGCAGCTCAGAAGTGGTTAAAAAAAGCACCAGCTACTCTGGCAGATGTAATTAAGGAGTCAATTACCAAATACCAGTGTAAAAGACTGAAGCCAAGACAGACCACTTCTGGAAAAGCAGACTTAGCAGTAGAGTGGGAAAAGCTTCATAGGGAGATGAAAACTTTGTAGCTAAAAAAGAAATTCTGAGTAGAGAGCAGCCCACAGATGCGGGTAGGATTTCTGCAGCTGCCTAATTCAGGGTCTTTGGGGTAGGAGCAGAGGAAATTTTGGGCCTGAATGGCTGGATGTAAATTCTCTCTATACTTTCATTTTGTTTGAAATCCTTGTGAGAGGAATGCCAAATGGGCCATAGAGAATGGACATGAAGTGACAGAGAAAATTTCTAAACTGCCTTGCTAGCGGGACTTGAGTTTGACTCATTTTCTGAGCTGAGATGCTTGATTGCCTGTTCATAAGACATTTTAGCACCTAAGCTTCCCTGCTTGGAGATTTAATGGCTAGTACCTGTCAGTAGAGGAATCCTCCTTTCTTTTCTCACCTAAAAGTCTGCCATAAATATGGTGACTTATAACTGTGTAGGAACCGACACACTTTCCCCGGGAGGATCTAGTAATTTTTCAGACTTTGACAACATAGCAATTCCTGTGTACCTTTTTTTCACAGAGGGTTGAAGGCTAATATATACACAGACTATGAAATGACAGTCTAATTCTGCTGTGCTATCAAAGGCACATATCCAGCAAACAAAACTAAATGATCATAGACCTTATTTCTTAATAATTTATCTATACAAGCCCTGAGGGACCCTTTGGAGAGGAAAACTGCTGTGGGTGAGAAATTTTTATCTGGAGAAAGTGGTGTCATTCCTTAGACATGTGGACACATAGCCATGGTTAAGAGTTCATGTGAATTCAAGGAAAATTAATTATTTATTTGTTTAGTTATGTATTTATTTATTTGTTTATTAAGAGTAGGATTATTGAAATGTCTGGTATAACAGCTCATCATCCTGTGAGGCTAGCCCATTGATTGACATTCAGTACAAAGATTTCAGAGTGTAAAACCAAAAAGTTACTCTGACTTTGCAGGAAATTCTTGGAGGAAACATGTTCGGGAGAACTTTGTGTTGTGCTTGGGAAGGCCCCACAGTAACACAGGAGTGGAAAGCCCTGAGGTGCCAGATGAACCATAGCTGTTTGATACAGGATTTACCAATGCAGGGAACAGGAATCCACGTCTCCTTCCCTGCAACCCTTCAACAACGCAAGTATGCAATATAAGAAAAATTAGATTAAATTATTCTAACTGAAAGGTAAAGGGTAGAAAGGAGAACTCCATCCAATTAGTATATGAAGATGTCCCATTAGGTACTCTACTAGACTTAGACCACAATAATCCATGTGTGAAAGAGCAATGGGGACAAAAGCAATATCAGGTATGCTCATAAGTGGATAAACTGCTGACTAACATTTTGTCAAATGCCCCAGTTAGAGTGGATTGTGTGCAATTCTATTCTAAGTTTGCAAAAGCAGCACCTTGAAGAACAGACCTAGTATTTCTGTGAGGAGGTACCTGTAAATGTTAACAGATAGAACTTTTCTTCATTTTGCTAGAGTATGGAAAAACTTTACTAAAAATGCTCCCCTAACCTCCGGTGAGCAAAGAAAGTGATAAACCAAATGAAATAGATGCATCATCAAAGAACTTTCCTCTGGGCTTCTAGTAGAACTAAAAAAGATGGCTTTAAAGAACTTGTGTCAAGAGGCTCCCTCACAATAATCTCTTCTATATGAATAGCACCTTTAAGTGAAATATACTTAATTGTGTGAAAAAATAAAATAAAAAACCATATAATCAATAGTGTGAACAAGGTTAGGTCAATGGTAGGAACTCCTAAAGAATGATCCTTTAAGCTTCCTAATCTCTTTTTCTTGAGAAGCTGTCAATATGAGCATCACAGTAAAGAAATTTTGGCAATATAATCTTCAGCTGACACTAGGAAAGATATCCTTACCATGTTTAATGGGATCATCTCTTCACAAGTTTAAGAAGTGATGAAAAGTTTGAGTTACTTGAACGGCATTTTTACAAAATTTCAATTGTAATAAAAAATACCTGAGAAGACTACAAGATAAGGTTGGAGTTGTTTTGCATGTCTAGATGAGACAATTATTTTCTACTTACGTTTCAACACTGAAATCACAAACAACTATGCTAAGAAGTTTGATATTTAAAACTTTCTTTTGAGTTTTAGTTATTTTTTCATTCACATTATATTTTTATACCTGTTTGCTTAAGCAAACTTTTAATACTTTTTTAATTAAGCTTTCATCCAGTTAATTTTCTGTTTTCTGGAAATCTCATGGTCTCTATCTGGATGACATATTTAAATATGGACATCAAAGGAAAAAATGAAATTGGTATATCCCTGTGGTGTAGGAAGAAATGTTGAGGTTCAGCATAGCACCCCATATTTGAGTACCAGAGTGGCTAGGGTTTATTTAACACATAGTTCCAATGAAATTTAATTAGTGCATTTGTAATTTACGTGCTTACATAACTTCCTCGAAAGAGATACTTTTTGAATTGGGAACGAAGGGACAACTGAATGAGACAGGAAACAAATAAATAGATATTAAGAAACAAACTCTTAGATGCCTATGACAGAAATAAACTGCCAAAATACTGCATTAGTCAGTGAGGAAGAAGAATAAAGCAAGATGGAAAATAAATTATCCTTTTGTGGCAGTTTTTTCTCCCACATATTCTGGTGGCAATTCAAAGACAACAACAGAAACAATTCTAATTTATCTAATATTGTGGGTGAAAAGACTTGAATACCTCACTTCTAAAACCTATACTCTTGTCTCAGCCTCTCGAGGGATTATGAACAAGGGGAATGAGGGAAGGTTTGGGATGGGTGCTCAAGGTTTAAGAGCTATGAGGCTATTTAAGAGATGTTAATAGGTTTTTTACCTCATGCAGAGGATGCTAACTTGTGGAATTGTATTACAGAAGTTAAAATATTTTCTTCACATAGAAATGAAACTTAGAAGCTTTGCGAAATACAGATAAAGTAAAATATCTTTTCAGCATTTACTTAGGTTTAGATCAGTTACAAGCTTGCATTTTTAAGGGGTTCTCTCACAAGAGATCACACCCTGATTGAAATCTAAGAAGGGAAAGAAAAAGCCCAGTTAGACTAGTAGTAGATCCAAAATTAATCTCTAACAAAGCAAGTGGTTCACCAAAGTCCAATCTGTACATCGGTTTATTTTCAACTTAGAGTTCAAAAGAAAAAGCAGCTCTGTGGTTAAGCAATGATTGAAGAAGTTAGTAATAGATCAAAGCAAAGGATAGAGAGAAACGGGTGAGCATCTGGGAGGGAAAATGGATAACATTTTCCTTGGTCTGGTCTGAGAAAAAATGAGAATGTGGGGGAGAGAAGGGGAGGAAAAATAAGATCAGACTTCTCAGGAGAAAAACTTTTGCTCAGAATGAACAGTGAAAATTTCCAGAGAAAAACTTGAAAGATGCTACTGCTGTACTTTAATCTTTCAAAATGGTTTCTGTAACTAATCCTTCATTTGAAACCTGTTACTTTGTTTCAAAATACATTACACAATTAAAATGCCCCAAACTCCAAAACTACAAGCCAGAACTATTCTTTCTCCTTAATGCTCTGCTGTGTTGCACTATATTACAATGTGATTTTTTTGCTTCCTTTTATTGCCCCCCCCCCCCCCCCCAAGATTTTTCCTCTGGAAATGAAAACTTCTTCTGTATTAGCCTTATAACATTAGGTCTCTATTTGCATGTCGTTCCTGTGATTTAGGGGGATATATTTCCCTTTTTTGTTAACCGCTGAAAATATTTTTGCTCCCATTTTCAACATTTTAAAGTCAGAAGGCAAAATATTCCTTGTAGTTTGCCATATAAATGGATCTACAGTCATACAGCATTATTCACTATTACACAATTTGTGCAAAATAAATTTCTTAAAATAGTGAAGATTAATTTCAATAAGCAACTAATTGCTATATATATCCCAAGTCTTTGCAAAACACTTTTGGGTTTGGGATTAGGGAATATATATATATATATATTTCATACTACAGTAAACACCTCAGAAATATTAGAGTCTTAGCCTAATTCCATCCTTCTGTTTTATCTAGTGGGTATTTATTTACATTCCCAGTTCCTTCTATTGGTGGTGCTCCTGACCTGCACATGATAATCGTGCACCTTTGGAAGACTTTTGTATTGTGCTGTGTCTGCCAGTAGGACTGTTTGTGATTTCACAGGTGGAAAATACTAAGTGTCTCAAACTATTTACCTATATATTAGAGATCAGAATCAGACCTAAAGGCAATATTACATGTATGACTCGCAAAACCTGAAGGAAAGTATTGTGTGTATCCTGTCAGCAGGATACAGGCTCTTTATAAAGGCAAATTCTGTGGGTGGAAGAGGGAATATGCTTGTTGTGATTTAACTCCAGCCAGCAATTAAGCACCATGCAGCCACTCGCTCACTCCCCCCAGCCCCAGTGGGATGGGGGAAAGAATCAGGGGAAAAAAAGTAAAACTTGTGGGTTGAGATAAAGACAGTTTAATAGGATAGAAAAGGAAGGGAAAATAATATTAATATTACTAATAATAAGAGAATATACAAAAGAAGTGATGCACAATACAATTGCTCACCACCTGCTGATTAATGCCCAGCCAATCCCTAAGCCACAGTACCCCCCGGCCAGCTCCCCCAGTTTATATACTGGGCATGACATCATAAAGTATGGAATACCCCTTGGGCTTTTTGAGTCAGCTGTCCTGGCTGTGTCCCCTTCCAGTTTCTTGTGCACCCCCAGCCTCTGCTGGCAGGGCAGTATGAGAAGCTGAAAAGTCCTTGACTTTTAGTATAAACACTGCTCAGCACCAACTGAAAACATCACTGTGTTATCAACATTCTTCTCATCCTAAATCCAAAACACAGCACTATACTAGCTACTAAGAAGAAAATTAACTTTATTCCAGCCAAAACCAGGACAACGCTATAGATGCATAATTAGTGAGAAGTAAGCGTGATCCTCCCTATGGTCCAGAGGAATTTCTCGGGCCATTTAGACAGGGGTGATGCACAAGATGCCCACCATTTTTGTAGGAATACTGTACTTGTGCATTTTTAGGGAATGAGGTACTTTTTTATAGGGTGAGAGCTTTAATCCCTGAGCCACTGAATACAGTAAAGCTTCTCCTTTGGATCAGTTTGAAAAAAACCCCCATATCTCCTATTGCATTTCATACACAGCCCTTGGGAGATAATCGCTCAGTCTAAGTATATGCCTCCAGGGTTGGCAGCAGTTGAGCAGTGGGTTTTGAAGGTCATAATTTTGGACTTAGGCAGAATTTAAGCACTAATTTGTGGGATTTGGGAGCTTTCCCAAGATCAGAAGGTGTGGTGTAGCAGAGAATGAATTCCAGTTGTCTTGTGTTGCAATCCATAAACACTGGGCCCTAGAAAAGACTATGAAATAATTTGGATGTTAAATCACTGTCCTAATGGAAAAAAAAAGGTTAAGGAATGGGCTTTTTAGGTATTTAAGGATCTAGCCACTAAGTTTTTCTTTTTATATACTGATGAAATAGATGATATTCTGACTGTAAATATTTCAAGCCATTGAGGAAACTACTGTGAGGAGGAGGGTCACTACAGTCTCTGTGACAGTCCTATGAGTGGTCTTTCATGGTTATAATTTAAGATTACATTTTGCAACTAAACAGGTGAGGGAAAGGAATTCAGAAGAAGTTTCTTAGCTCCATATTGTGGTAAAGAGTGATGAGAGTAATTATGTTTTTAGAATTCCGTTCTCTGCCACTTTGCTAAGATGACAAAAAGCAAGAATTTATAAAGTTTGGGAAGGTGGAAAAAATTTTACGGAATGGATATTTGCAAAAAATTCTGCTTAGTGGAAAGAAAGAGCTAGAGCAGGAGGTCTCTCTGACTTAGATACCCTAAGTCCTTAATCAAGTGCATTGTTGTTGCAGAGCAAAGAGAAATCCTACTGTGCCTTGCTACTTAGCCATGACTTTCATCATGGTTAAAAAGGTGTTTATTAGACATTGCTTAAAAAAAATATTTGTTGAGAAGGAAGACATGGCTTAAAAATATATGTAAATGTACATCTGAAGGGCTGCAGTGACTTTCTTTCTTTTGATTTCAGGCTCAGATTCACTTTCCTTGGTAGATCAGTCTACATTTAAGTTCAGTAAGAGAAAAGACCCTTATATTGACTTCATTAAGGGGAAAGATATATTGTCAGATTTTTAATAACAGGCAGTTATTGAGCAAGGCAGTTATACATGTGTGGATTGGAGCCATACTACTGTAAACCCTTTCCTAGAATACCTTTTATTATCTGTAAGGCTGTATAATCAGGCAGCTTGTCAGTCTTTCCGAAGGAAAGAATAATTGCATCTTCAGAAGTCACATACCAGAGACATTACATTTTGATTAAGAACAAACCCTCACTTTTCCCCCAGTGAAGGATCTTCACATATGAAAAAGGTCAACTAACCTAAAAACATGTTCCACAATTAAAGCAAATTTGAAGAACATAAATAATCAAGCAACGACAGATCTGAAGTGTGCCTGACACTGAATGAGGGAGCAAGACTAGAGCTGTATTTAACAAAGTCTAGTTTAATGACAGGTAGGGGAAGAGCAGATTATTATACCTCCTTTTTCCTCTTGCTTCTATATAATCATTGGCCCTGTAATGATTTGACATTTCTAAAACAAATTCCTCATTCTGATAAGCACTGGAAAAGATATTTTTAACGCTAACTGGCTTGAGTGTCAGTTTATCTGGAAGAACAAAGGGTTAACAAAATCTTCTCTACCCTTCAAGTGCTAAAAGCCAAGAGTTTTTACTGCTTTCATGTGTGAGAAGAGCCTGATTCAATTTACTTCTGTTTCACTTTTAAAAGTTCCTGGCTTTTCATTCACAAACCACACGTTTGTCTTCTCCCGGAAAAGCTTTGCTTTTGTTTTTGTGACCTACATTTGTAGGGCTCCTAATTAGCAGGCAGCACTGGGATCTGCTGTCCCTCAATAGCTCTGCTACTTTGGGATCACAAGCTAAACAGAAAACATGTTGCCGAAATCTCAATGAAAGTAACTACCTACTATTGGTTGGCACATTTACATGACCCGTGTAAAACAAAAATGCATCATAACTGCAGATTTCCCCATTGCATTCATGTCCTAGTCTGGCAGCTATTGAAGTTAATATAAGAAGGATCAAACATAGAGGTGAGATGACGTAAGTTTTCATTGTCCTTATAATAAAAATGTACTGGCATTATGTTTGTCAAAACATTCTTCCCTGCATTAGTGTTTGCAATCACTTCCTCAATTTTCTCTTTTTTTTTTCCAAAAATCTTTCCTTAGCCTCTGTAGATAAGCTGCTCATTATATTTTCCTTTGTGTTCATATGATCATTCTGGCTTATGAGAAAGTGGCACAACATCCTACTTAAATAGCAATAGACCACACAAGAACTAAGTCTTCTCTGTTCCAGTTCAAAGTAAATAGGAGTTTGGCTGGAGCTGGAACGCAGTTCGACTCCTCTTTTGTATTAAAAACCATGTTATGTACTGTGGTGAATTGATATGAACTGCTGCATTCAAACACATCAAAAACCCAACTCCTCCCATCACAGGATCTTGTTACTTGCTCGATGACATTTTTAGACTCCTGCTATGCCTATCCTCAGCAGTGCCATGTTAGTGGCTGGTCAGCCTAACGCTTGGTCCCACAGAATAAGTAATGTCATTACCATTAGAACAAAGTTTTGTTTTCTTGGGATTTGCCTTCTGCTTGGCTGCATACTCTGAGTTTGCTGTGCTTAAAGGCACTTTCTCTTAGAAATTTGCTTGTGATGAAGCCTCTTCCTAAATCTCACCACCTGCAACATTTCTTAAAATTTATGGGAACTTTAGTTCTGTGGCCACTGTTCCTCAAAATCAAGATAAACTGAAATTAGGCAATATGCTCAAAAGCTCTTGGGAGACACAGGTAGTGAGTGACTGCTTTTACCCTAAGAATTTAGGCTAGAAAGACTTGTACCTGGAAATACGTACAATGTATCCCACAGTAATGTCTGTGCAGTGTAAACCAGATACTTCAGGCTAGAACCACAAGGGCAGGAGACAGGTATGGAGAAACGTAACTTCTAATTAACCTCCTGGCTAGAATATGAGATGTTCAGTCTTTCCCTGTTCAAGATTAGCTAATAGTACAGCAGAAAATTTGTCCTAGTGGCAAGACTAGCTTGTTTCCAGAAACCATTTTCCTTGGGGTTTTTCTACTCTACCCATACTCCATCATCTGGCACATGAGTGGAAGGAATGTGCTGTATGTCAGGTAGCCTTTCTGCAGATACACTGTTGTGCTTGCATTTTCTGGGAAACTGTAAGATTCATTGCACATGTGCTTAAAAACAGAACTTTTTGCAACTACCAGATGCACTGTACATATACAAAACTAATCTTCTGTGTCTATCTGGTAACTCCCGACTCTCTTGAAAACAGGAATCATTCTGTTACCTGAACAGTAAATCTGGCATACCCACAGGCTGTGTGACATATTGCACAGGGTCAGAAACAGAGGCTGCTGCATACAACACTCTCCCAAGACTGTGCGAAGAGGGCTGTTTGCAGCCTGGATGCATGTGCGTATGCAGTGACTCATCCAGTAGAAAAGGTTGCACAGTGGAGACCGAGGGGAATTGATGCTCATGCTGAGGAGCCTCTACAGTGCCAAGAGAGGCTTGGACTAGATATCACTCCCAGGGGCAAAAGGAGGAAATGTTCCTCTTTTATGCAGTAGTTAGATGGTTTCAAGAAGGGGAGATGAAGTTCCATCTTTATTTAAATGAATGTTTAAATGTGTTTGACAATGCAGTAAAATTTCACTAGCAGAAAATTAAGTCTGTTCTCTTAAGAAGCAGTTTTCTTATTCAGATAGACAGATTAGTGTGTGACTACAAGTCTCCCATTCTGTCCTGGTTTCTAACTGGGGCTGTTGGCTACAATAGGATGATTAGACGAATATTGGCTTCTCTTGCCTTGCATTCTTCAGTACATTAGATGTGCTCCTCCTCACATAGGAAAAGCATCCCCTAGCTTGGCTATGGTTGAATTGGCTGCTCAGAGCTTTCAGACTTCAGACTTTTTGGTGCCCGCTTTCTGGTAGAAACACAGGGCGTGCTTATAAATCACAGTGGAGTTAAAGGTCTCCAAACTGGCGTGTCTGTATAGTGCAGTGCAGTGCCAGGCAGAAATATGAAACCGAAGCTCAGAGCAACAGTGTCGTGTTACGGTGGCACTGCGGTCATACTAGTACACCTTCCAGAAGGAAGGCTGACTGGCTCAGACCCAACAATGTTAAAGCCAGTAAACTGCTTCGATTTCTTTAAAAGACTCAGTCACCACCAGCTCGGGGCTTTTTGTGCCATATTTACTTTACCTAGGCATGTGCTTATTTGCAGTTTTACAGTCTTAGGGCCCTTGGACTTTACTGATACTCATCACAAGGCACTTTGCCAGTGCCAGAAAGATTTTTTAGCAAATGCTGGCTGCTGAAAGAGAGCTCTTCCTCCTGCACCTTGCTTGTTCTGTCAGCTCCTGCAGGGCATCTGTACAATGCACATCTTGGGTGCAATTTTGTCTCTGTGTCTGCAGAGCATCTAAGCTCTCACTGCAGTCAACGGAGATCTAGTCAGTGGAGTATGGGGAGATACTCAGCTGACCAGCTACAGGTGTTTGGTCTAGGTGAGCTGATTTTGCTCTCCATGTAGGAGTTTTAATAAGTCAACCTGCAAGTTGTCTCCTCGTGCCAATCAGTTCTCTCAGAGCTGAAGTGACAGGTGTCACAGGACCAATCCAGATCTGTAGTTACAAAAATTTCCACTGCACAGGAATGATGCCTTGATGTTAGCCGTTTACCCTGAAATTGTCCTTTACCCTGAAATCACCTTTCATTCAACCCACATTACAGCAGGAACAAGCAATACTTATCTGTGAAATCTGAAATTGCACTTGCAAAGGTTTAGAAAACCTGATGTGTGACAGAAATAAAATGATCCTTACTGAACTCTTTCCGTCTACGTGTCCAGCAGATGGATTATGGATGCTCCGATTACCAGACCCCATTTTAGGGTTTTTTGTACATGAACGATAGCTTGTATTTTCCATCTTCTGCAGATTCACCTATAAATTTAACTCAAATTGCCTCTTTTCCTCTCCCGTGGAATGTTATTGCTCCTTTTTTAGAGGAGACAAATGCAAGCCTTTTTTTTTGTCTTCTGTTTATTGACAATTACCACCTCTTTAGAAACCATAATGTCTCAGTGGAAAACATAACATCCCAGTACTGCCTCCCATATAAGCCAGGAATTTGAAGCTTTTTACTTCCTTCTTCACTTCCCTCCTCCAAGAACATCAGGCAATTCTCATGTGGCTTTTCCAAACCCTGAATGTTATTTTGACAACCACACAAAATCTAATGCATAAATGGAATTCCTGGCATGAAGTCTATTAGTGATTCTTGACTGAGATTGGAGAGAACAGGAAACAGCCACTCTAGAGTAATAACAGACTTGGCATGGCTCAACCCCCACCTTACCCTCGGTAGATGCCATGGCAGCTTCTTAGATGCTCACTGCAGACTTTAAGCCCTGGAGGCCTCTAAGTGCCTCCCAGAGGAGGCAGCTGTGCAGCTGCGCTCGCTGCCTGCCCTTTCACCAGTGGGACTGGGCGCCCAAGCGCATTCAACAAGTTCTGCTCTTTTGCATTAGAGTGAATTATGTTGGGTGAGAGCAACCGCGCGTGCTGCTGGAGTGCACTCATTGCCTACTATAGTTCACAGTAAAGCTAACGTTTCTTTCCTCCCACCTTTTTTATGCCATGGTGCACACAACTGATTACCATACAGTAAAAAAATGCACGCATTTAAACTCTGAAAATAACGTTGCTCTCTTCCTGTCATCAAGACACTAATAGACACATATATTTGCACACTTGAATGCAATGTTAACTGCAATAACAAGTGGGCAAGTGAGGCCAAATTGTTTAAAAGACTCCCAAACTCAGCAGTTTTCAGCTGAGTTGGAACTTGCAGCTTGATTTCTCCTGTTCCACATAAGCTCCTGAGTCAGGAGCTAGTCTTTGTACACAATTGGACGCAGACAGTCCCTTTCCTAAATTACATTCTGGGAACAATCAAATTCAGTAAGTTCCTGTTCCCTTCTGTCCCCTGGTTCAGCTCACAGCATCTCCTTGGCAGTGAATGGCAGCTCTCCTAAAACATTGACTGAACAATCAGAGTAAAATATCTCTATTTTCTTTGCTCTTGTTTAAATAAAAGCCACTTTTCATGCATTTGCAGGCAATTCTCTTTCCCACTTGCTAAAAGAAATCTTGTTGATAGCCTTTACTCAAGAGGTTTTCCATAAACCTAGCCACACAAAGAGCTTAACTACAGGATAAGAGGCAACATATGTAAGACTGATATTGGTATCGAGAAACCTACAATAGCTACCAAAACACATATGTTAATAAACATATTGAGGGTTTTTTCTTGGGGTTGGTTTTTTTCTGAAGTGAAAGAACCCTGAGTTGTTCAGAAAACCTAAAATTAAAACCTGCAATTGGTTCATACATATAGCAGTGATAAAGTGCACAGTAAAACTATCCTGAGAGCAGTAGCAAGTGTACTGTTTTTTAAATAGATACTTAGTAAAGAACCTGAGTCCAGCTTGGGGTTAGCAAAAGCAGTCTTTAAGTGCTTTATCTAAGAGTTTTCACTTTACAAGTGACGTGACTCAAAATACACAGAAAGGGATCTCTGACTTGAATGCTCTATTTTGGTTTCATATTTATTATATCTAGGTTTGTTGATCATTTTATTATCAAGATTCTTCATCAGCCTTTAAAACATAAAGCACATACAGATTTCTTATGCTGAAATTTCATGTTGAAAGAATACTAATTTCTCCTTACACCCATGATGAATGAAGGTTGGTTTTCCTAAGAGGGATATATCTGCACTGTTGCTAGGGCTCTCACTTTCATCATGGATCCTCACATTTGATCAGCTAAAGATACACCTTCTGGAACCATTTAATGCACAAAGATCCCTGCTTTCTTCATATTTTTAGATTTAATTTCTGGCCCTCCTAGTTTTGGCAAAGACTCTCTCAAAGATTTTTACCGAAAGGTTCTGAGATGAGTGAAGTTTCTGGGAGAGGGACTAGGAAGGTATTGCATGAGAGGATACAAGGGGCAGGAAGGAAGAAACAAGCAGAGAGTTATAAGGTTTGCTGACTTACCCCCCTTAGGTCCAGCTAGTATGATCTCTGTTCCTGTGAGCTCCATACCAGGCAGCTAATGGGGAATGTTTTGTTCATGTTCTGCTTTGTTTAATTCACATTAAATGATGAAAACTTCCATGCATTTAGTAGAGCAGGCTCATAAACCTGGTGTTTTACATTCCAGGTCAGCTTGTCTTACATCTAAAATGGATATTTTTACACAATTAGATTTTCATGAGTGAATTAAAAGTAACATTTAGGTGGTTTTGGTTTATTCAGTTTCTTCTAACACTGAATGAAATTTATTTTTGAAATGTAAATGGAATTGCCCACTGTGGTTTATCTTATAATGTAAGGAGGCCTACTTATGGTATTTTTAGAGTTTAGTACTGTTAATGATATAAAATTGCTATTTAGACTGTGTAAGTAGTCTGACCGGAAAGAAAACCAAAAAACCACAGATTTGGCCTTTGCCTCCTTTTAAACACTTGTCTTACCAGAAGCCTGACACTGACAGGAACACCCTCCTGTGTATGAAGCTAAGGTGGCCAACACCCTGCCATACAGCAGATCTGGGCTGCCAGAGTAATGAAATGCATCTTCAAACCACCATCAAACCACTGGAGGGTATCTGTTGTGTGACCTGGAGCCGCTGCATCCCAGTGATAGGGCATGTGTCTCGCCACTCTGACGACAGACCTTTTGCTGCCTGGCCTGAATCCCTCACGTGGTCTCTGCTGCAGGAGCCAGGCTGAAACAGATTTATGGTGACACCCATTCTGATGATGTGTGATGTCTTCTAAGCATGATGAGGCAGTGGCTGAGGCGTCAAGCCCTGGAATACTTATATGTAAGCTTTATATGACTCACCATGGCCAAAAGACTAGGCTCTAATGCGCAAGGTCTTCCAGCGTTAAGGCTATGATGAAATATATACCCCACAAAGAAGTTTTGCCAAAATGTGTGAAGCACCGTGTTTTCAAGCTGTCATATTAATTTTTCTCTTCTATAAACAGGTTTTATTGTCTAACTTTGTGTATGGGTCCAGATGCTCATCTGATGGTTAGATGATCTGGTCTGATTGACACCAGCTGTGAACTTGATCCGTAGTTTGTTCTGGAGCTGGACTAAGAAAGTCAGCTGGGTTTTGTTCTCCTTATCCCCTTATCTGCAGTCTTTGTTTCCACAGCATTTTGGCTTTGTAAGAGAATGAGAAGGTTTCATTACCTAACAAAGAAAGCTTTGACTGGGGCCTGGCTAACAGAGTCCAAAATTAATGTTCTCAACAATGATGCTTTGTTCTCTGAATCTTTTACTTTTTCAGATGGAAGAAAGTTAAATATAACCTTGATGGGGCTATTCTAAAGAACTACATGCCAACATTTGATTAACTACATTTTTTGCTTGGTTTTCTGTGGAACATGATTTATGCAATCACTCTCTCTGAAAGTCTGCACCCAGCCTCTTGGCTAATTTCAACCCGGTTTGATAGGGGAACAATATTTAGAGATAACTGCCTTTTTATAAGTTTTGTTCAAGTAGGCACTTGCGTAAAGGAAATTGTTCCTAAAAGTGTTTGGAGTGAACATAAGATCACAGAATAGTTCAGGCTGGACCAGAGCTCATGAAGTCAACTGGTCTAAGCCCCTGCTCAGAGCAGATCTGACCAAATCAACTTGTCTAGTTGAGCCTTGAACACATCCAAACATGGAGATGCCATAATGTCTCTGTGTGTTCTGTTCCTGTATTTGACCATCCCAATGGTTAAAAAAACCCTCTTAATGTGCAATTGAAATTTCCAGTGCTCCAACCTGTTTCCTTTGCCTCCTGTCCCATTCCTGTGCACCTCCGAGAAGTCTGGCTCTGTCTTCTCTGTATCATCTGATCAGATAATTATAGAATCATAGAATCACTTAGGTTGGAAAAGACCTTTGGGGTCATCGAGTCTAACCGTTAACCTAACACTGCCAAGTGCACCGCTAAACCATGTCCCTAAGCACCATGTCTACACGTCTTTTAAATACCTCCAGGGATGGTGACTCAACCACTTCCCTGGGCAGCCTGTTCCAATGCTGGATAACTGTTTTAATGAAGAAATTTTTCCCAATATCCATTCCAACCCTCCTCTGGTGCAACTTCAGGCCATTTCCTCTTGTCCTATCGCTTGTTACTTGGGAGAAGAGACTGACCCCCCACCTCACTACAACCTCCTTTCAGGTAGTTGTAGAGAGCAATAAAGTCTCCCCTTAGTCTCCTTTTCTCCAGGCTAAACAAACCCAGTTCCCTCAGTCACTCCTCATAAGACTTGACTTGTGCTCTAGACCCTTCACCAGCTTTGTTGCTCTTCTTTGGACACTCAACTGTAAATTCACGCTTTTTCTCATATACAATTCAGTGTTAGTATGGACTGAGTAGAACTGGTTCAGAAATACAGTAATTTACAAATACTGTCTTTGATGTAAATAGGTTTGGTTGGCAGCCAGTGTTAAGAGTTTTAAATAGTAGGAAAGCCAATAGATTCTTCAGATTTGTACTCATGCATCCAGAAATTGTAATGAATTTTAACATAAATGCAAACCCATATATCTGTAGAATATTTGCTACTTGGTTTTTTTTTTTTTTCCCCAAGAGGCTCATGATCTGTAAATATTTGAAGACTATCAACTGACAAGTACCAATCATGTACCACAAATGAGAGATGATTGAAATAAACAATTCACTAGTAATCAAATGTGTGACAGCTAAGGTGTATCTATTAATTGTTGCCAACTTAGAAGGGGTTCAAAACTGATTTTTGAACATACACATTAAAAAAACGCAAACAAAACCAAACACAACTCTGGAGTTTAAATACTCATCACTGCAAATTCTTCTCCTGTTCTTTCTGGTGCAATGGATAATGGCTTTCTAAAAGTGTGGCAGACGTTATCTTCATGTCACCAAACGTTCCAGATTAGCATTTATCCTGGTCCTGGCACTTTTTTCAGAACTGAGTGAAAAGCTCCAAATGGTGTGGTCACTAGACTTAAATGGACAAATAACACTTAGGAAATGAAGTGATTGGTAGACTTGGCAGCTGTGGTAAATCATCTGGGAAAACCTGAGACAGATATTTTTACTAGGATAAATCCCAAGTTTCTTCATGGATCTCAGTTGAGTTCTCTTTGATCTCTGCTAGTACAATAGATAAGAATTTGAGCCATGTATTTTAAACTCACACTTCAGAGAATGTTTAAAAATAGGCTAAATAAACAATTTCTCCTACTGAATAGAATTTATTTTCTTGTAGAAGCAATCCTATCAATGACACAATACATTTTACAAAGAGATAAGAAAGGTGGAACAGGAAAGGGAAACAGGTCATTACTCACAATAAAAACATCATTAGCATAAACAGCTTAGCAGGCTTTAATCTTCTTGTATTGTTGTTACACTGTAATATAATACTGTTATTCCTGAAATACAGCTGAACAGGTACAATGCAAGTAAGCTCTCAAATATATGTGTCTTCTGGTAAGGTCATGGGAAGGCAAAAGCAGCTTACCAGTAGTTCAAGAGAAACTTCTCTGTTTAATTTTGTGTTTCTATTTTAGTGATGTTTGCAATAGAAACCAACAAATGTCTGCACTGGATATTTTCCATACTGTACTTGAACACTGGAAACCCATTCTCATTCATATGATATGTGATACAGAGATACTTAAATAATTGCCTTTACAAAATAACAGTTGTCATTTTTACTGCAGGTGATATTTTCATTTCACTGTTAATTCTTTGTTTCATTCACTATTGGCATTCTAGTTATTTGGCTGTGAATTTTCCTCAAATTGTGCATGAAGCTGAATTTAGACTCTCACAGTGGAATCTGACATAGTAAGAGTTCAGCAGCATCCATGAATTTTGCTTTGTTCTTAACTCAGTATAATAATTCATACAGTCAATAGTACAAGTATGCTGAATTCCGTAAGTGCAGTACAAGGAGCTGTGGTATTTACAAGTTGGTGCATAATTTAGACAATTATTGCTACATGCTGTCATGTTTAGATGCTCCCCTATGGCTTACAAAATAAGGCTTCACAACAGAGTTATATTTCTCTGCCTTTGATTAGCCAAACAAAAGGCAATGAATGAACAGCTAGTGTTTTACTTCAGACCTTATCAAGATTTAGCTTGCCAAACCTGATTCTGTATTGACTTGATTTCCAGTCAGCAGCCCTACTGAACATAATGCAAATCAGTATTCTTGGAGCTCTCTTTATCATGTTGGTAAGATTGTCTATAAGAATGAAAAGCTCATAAAACATGTCATAATGAAGGGCCTGGAACCCGAAGTCTTCCCACCCTCAGTACTCATTTTACCTCTTCTACACCTTGCAAAGAGCATAATCACCCAGAGCTCTGCAGAAGATTTTCAACCCCTACAATGTGTTTTAACATTGGATTTGGAAACAAATTTTAGAGACAAACCTGAAAATAACCTGAACACTTTTCTGTAAAATGTTAATGCTATTTTTGAGTAGAAAGTGGAGTTTAATTTATGTATCACAGAGATAAAGGATGTTAACTAATGCTTGGACAGGTCCCACTCCTGTCTACATAAAGGGCAATTTATCAGTCATGACCATACACTATTTAAAGACCAGCCAAGCAAGGAGCTGGAGGCCTTTGAGACTGCACAGAGGAGAAATAAGTAAGGAACCTGGTTAATATTTTACATTGTGTATAAGGACTGGTCTGAATTATATTTTTTCTCTGTAAGTCAGTTCAAAATAAAGAGCTGGGGATTGAGGGGAGAGAGCAGCAAGCTGAAGATGAAGATGCATCTCCCTACTCCTGAAGCTTAGTAGCTTTGGGAAATTCTAGAGGAAGAGTTTCCTTCCATGGAAAACTTGTCCTACTGGTAGTTTTGGAGGTGGTGTAGAATTTCACTGCTTCAAATCAGTCTGCAAGGTCTAATCTAGTCAATTGTAACATCATAGCATTCAACACCAAAGGTGGATTTTCTTGAAAACAGGGATCCTAAAGAGTGGGTTACCAGATCTTGTGCCTCACTAACTCAAACAAATACATTTTCAATGTCTTTTGTAAACTCCATTATTAAGGCAATAAGTTTTTTCATTAGGTTGCCTTTGGAAAATGGTTACAGAATCTCACTTCTCCAAGAATTAGAAACCTTTAATTTGAAGCCTAAATGTAGAATTCGATGAATTGTTTCCAGTTGTTCTTATACAAATAGTTTGTTTTACTATTTTTGACCTATATGCAGTAAACCTGATAAGTGTATAGAAAGAAATCATGTCAGCTCAGCCTTAAGATGTGTGCCAAAGTGCTTTGGCTGCTCTCATAAGAAAGGCTTTCCACTCTTATTATCATAAGGAGCACTTCTCAATACATCTTTCACTTTGAATTTATCTTTTCTGACTGGCGAGATTTTTATGCAGTACTCCTCAGGCTGGACAAGTCCTGATAATGTCAGCAGTTTCTCTGAACTGTGCTGCAGATGTTTCAGCTTATGGACTTTCATGTCATCTGTTTTTCAATTGCACAATGCTAGTGACTCCCAGTAATTTTCTGATAAACTAATATACACAAGTGTATTTTTTTTAACATTCATTTCCAAATTTTTAACTCTTGGATCATAGCAGAAATTCCAGGTAGTAGTGGCAAAAGTCCAAATTCAACCTGCCACACAACAAACTAAATTGATGCCAAGCATAGTTTCAAAAGACCCTCTGTAAACACCTGCCTGCAGAGTAAACTCAGAAGAACTGTCCTATCTTAGGTGTTTCAGTTAAGTGCCTAAAGTTAGGTGGGATGAATGTAGGTTTAACTGTATAATATTCTTAAATAAAAAGTAATGAATCATGCATGTATAATTACTACCACAACAGGTTTTACTGTTGTGGTGTGAACTTACATCATATCTTTTGATATTTAACTACAGGTTTTCAATAATCAAGCTATTTCTTTAAAACATTTTCATGTTTAATCAAAAATAAATATTTACTTGAGCCATTTTAAAAGATGGGGGCAAAGAGAAACTTTCTAGAAATTATTTATGACAGGAGAAACTTTTAAATCATATTTCAGTCTACCATCTAGTCTGCTGTACTCCTAGATTTGTTTCTCAATGGGACTGAACATATATATGATTAGAAATAGACCTTTTTCTCCTCTTGCTGTATTTTTATTCTGCATATCCTTTTCCTTTGGCTTTTTTACCACAGTATCTGAAAGTAAGCAAACTACTAGTATGTTTTGAGGTCTTTCTAATGTTATAGTATTTTAAACTTCTTGGCTAAATCTCCCTAACATGCACTAAATTAATTTGGCTGAAAACTTATTCCATTATTTTATAATGTGGAAATTTTTTTTTTTTTTTTTAATTCTTAGCAACATTTTATGTTAATCAATGTCTAATAGATAACGGCATTTCAATACCTCTAAACTTCTTACAGGCTGATGCTGTAAGAGGCTGTGGACCAGGCTGATATTATTTTTCTTTCAAAGAAGGTAGAAAGTTATTTTTAAACATCTGAATTCTTACCAGGCAAGAAGGATTTGTGTTGCTCTGTATAATGGAGTATATACTTCGTTTGCATTAGGAGTGCAAAAACGAGTTGGTTATCATCCTTCAAGGGATACAATACTGACCCAAACAACTGTGTTTCTGGAGGGAAAAGAAATCACAAAACCTAGAGTACCTAGGAAAAAAAGTGTCCTTTTCACAGTCCCTGTGCCCTCCACACTCTGTTCTCTCTTCATATCAAACACAGCTGCAGTGTTGTTACAGATGAAAAAGATGTGTACGATTTTGTATAAATGTGTTGGAGTCTTCATAGGAAAGCTTAGCCCCCTTGAAGCCAAGGGGAGCGCTGACCTGGGCTGCAGCAGGTCACCTTTCGGCATCAGCCTGCCATGCTGCCTTCTCCTCGCTGCTTCCCTCGTACCGACATGATGACTAACATAACAAGGAAAGAGAAGAGGGTGCAAAGATATTTGAAGTATTTTTTCAAATATTTCAAGGAGTGCAGGAGGGAATGGTGAGAAGCCATGTTTCTTTTAAGAGAAAGGGCCTGAGGGGGAACTGGGAGCTACTGAAGAAACTCTCTGGAATACCTTTGGAGTTACATATGTACTTTCAAGAGCAAAAAACCAGATAGTTTAGAGAAAAGACCTCTGAATGTTTCTGGTCACTGATAAAGACAGTCTTCTGCTTCAGATTTTAAAAATATTGTCATACTCGGCACCATTCAATAGCTCTAATTTGGCCATTAAATTCCTGTCACCTTTGCCCTTTCCTAATGATTGTGACAAAATGCTGTCTGCAATCAGCAAGACTCAATCGTTGTGGGAATAATTTGAATAAATAATCAAGTCTGCAGCTCATCCATCAACTTGACTGATTTCTCTATTCCCTGTTCACCTCTTCATGACATTTGGCAGGTCACTTGATATCAAATATTCAAACAGTGAACTGAAATAGCCCAAGTCTGCTGAAATATGCTGACTGAAACTGTCATCTCAAAGTAGCTATGCATCTTTGCATGGCAAGCACACATATTTTCTGTAGGCTTTTTTTCCTTGCCACCTTTATCTTGATTGGGATGGTATTTGTCCCCTTTACATTCACAGAGCTTGTACTTACAAACCTACCTCATGAGAACATGGGGATTACCTGTTCAATCTCTTGGATAGATACTAAAAGATGAGAAGAAAGGAAGAGTGAGGAGGAAGAAAGGCAGTGATAGAGAAAACAAAGGGCTGAAGAAAGCAAGTGAAGGAATGTGAGGTGGGAAATTAAGCTGATGAAAAAAATGTGGAGTTTGTCTTATATTTTAGTGAAATTAGTGTAGATATCTTTAACAGGTATAAATAGGCCTAAAATTGAGTTATATTAAGGGTACCTCCAGATGGGATCATCTGAGTATTTCCAGGGCTATTTGGGCACTTACTAACACCCTGCTATCCACCTGCGTCTCTGGTAGACTTACTGCCCTTGTCGTATACTGGGCAGCAGCCAGCACACGCCAGCTCCCTTGCAGCCAGCTGCTGCAGAGCTCAGCCTGGTGTACAGGCACAAAGCTAAACTGGAGTCAGTTCAAAGTAGCGTGCTGGGCTGCAAATGATGGTGCTGAGGTCTGGGCACATGTTCATTTCTGCCAGCTGTGCTACGTATGGCAAGAGGCTCCTCTATCAGAGAGGCAGGATGTCAGCTGGGAATAACAACCTCCAAAACAGCCAGAGTTCACCTGGAGGCTCCTTAAGACTACTGTCTCTATACAGGCAAAGTGACCTGAATATCTCCCTGTGAGAACAAAATGTAAACCGTTCTTTGGTTTTTTTTCACCCCTTGCTTAGACCATTCTCCTGTCTCCTCCTCTTTTCATGGTCTTCATTTTCCTGTGCTAGTATGTTTGTATGCATTTGTGTTTCTTACATGCCTATGAAGGAAAGAGAGACTGAGGCAGGTTGTGTTAGTATTTAATAAAGCTCAGCATCAAATCACTTTAGGAGATGGGCCTTTTTCTGTTATCTTCTGTAGGGAAACCTACATAATTAGGGGCAAATTTACCCTACTGTGGAATCAGGAATGATTCTTGGTCTGCACAGGTGCTAGAACATATCAGTGATCATCTGTGAAATACCTGTGTGACTAAAGGTTAAGAACCAGAGTCATACCTGTTCTCCACAAGCAGTCCTGATTCCAGAATCTGGGCTTTAAAGTACGAAACCAGACTGGTTTGGGGATTTACAAACACTGGTTTACGTTTCTGGATGTAACTCAAAACAACTTTTTCTTTACTAGCACAGCCCAGAACCAATCCTACGTGTTGATTTCTGCCTTTCCTATCTGTGTTGGTAGGCTCTGTTTGTGATAGTTGCATTATAAACCAAATCATTTAAACAAAGTAATTTCAAAATAACCCCACCAAAGGAGGATTGCTTGGAAAGTCTTTTTCATCAGTCATTTCAGTTATCAGCACAGACTCAGCTGTGCCATTAAAGGTAATACTCACAGAGCTGCATCTCCAATCACAGAGTGAGTGGTTACACAGGTCTGTCTCAGCAGGTGGGGATGCCTCATGCAGATGTCAGCCTGGCTGTTCATTCCTGTCCTCTTGCTACCACTTGCACTTCTGAGATACAACCAACAAACAGGATATTAAATATTTTCCAGCTAAAAAAATACATATTCCCCCCCGCCCCTTCTTTTCCAGGACACTTTCAGCCAGCCAGACCCAGTCTATCCTGTGGTTGCATAATCATCTGCACATAAAGGAGGAATGAATGGGGAAAATTTCTTAAACCAGCTGAAGAAGTATCATCTCTAAAGAAGTAACACAGACTGAGAAGTGGGATGAACTACCCCAACAAATTTTGTGTTGCCATGGCTGTATTGTTACCAGGAGCCACTGCAGACAGCTAAGCTGCTTTGTCTATGTCTAGATTATACTGCAGTACAGGCATGCACGGTGTGTGAAGTTGTTTGTTAGGTCAACAAAGAAAGAATATATTCCACTTTTGAATTATTTGACTTCTGTTATGCTGTATAACAAATCTGAACAAACTTTCACTATATCAAAAAGATGTAAATACAAAAAAATTATTCAATAATTTTATACAAATAGAACTCAATATAACATGATTTAAAGTAAACATGCTTTTAATCTTCAAAGTTTCCATCTCCAGGTATTTCATGATGAATTATAATAAAACAATAATAAAAAAAAAAGAAAAATATTTCTTTTGGGAAGATATGTTCATAAAAGCAAACTAATAAGCTAGTGAGGTGTGATGTATATCATAAAACAACTGATACTCACCGGTGGAAATCTTCATAAAAATGACATACACTTTTGTTTGACAAATATTTTATTGCATGTCTCACAGCTATTAAATAATTCCCAGTTTAATTTTCGTTGTGTCCTAAACAGTCAATAGTAAAGATTGTATTTCCTTGGTCTCTTATATTTTCATCTATACTCACAAAGAAAACTTCCAGTTTCTCTATTGTCTCCTTTTTCATTTTATATGCAGAAAACAGTAACTTTTTACCCTGAGGCTCAGCTCTTAGGATATATGGTGACAAACTTTGAAGCAATCAGATACATATCCTGCATATCGCACCCTCTCTTCCAGGCCAAATAACTGGAATGCATGAGAATAAGGAAGCTCACTGCGTACAGTTAAGAGCTCTTTTTTTATCTCTTTCCACTTGCCCGTAATGTACAGTAAGCTTCTCAGACTAATTCTGGATCTTATCAAGATCATCCAAAATTGTATGGTTTCCCTTTAAAAGTACCAAAATGTGAAGACTGACCTTAGCATGTCACAGGTGGATTAGTCAGATATCGGACTGGGGTATCAGGGAACCTTCCCTGTGACTGCAAAACACAAACTGCCTCAGAGACCTGCAGAGGCTGTAAGCCTTGTCATTAATACCACTTGACGTTCCACTCCAAGGCACTCCTTTGCCACGTGGTAGGGGAATACTCCTTAGAGCTGATACTTTAATATTCTGTGAGTTTTGTGTCAGAAACAGACAATCTTGTTGATGTGTCCCTGGTGCGCTCGGATGGGGCAGCCACACCTTCCTCTGGTCAGTGTGCCAGGACTGCTTTGAACTGGGAACCTGCGTGCCACTCTGCTTCATTCCTGGACCCCGATCAGATGGAGGCAAGAAATAGAAACACAGCTGCTTACTACAGGGTCATCCCAGGCATGTACAAAAGCATTTGGAGAACTTTCGGGTCAAATTGGGATGCCCCTTATTAGCGTAAGTGACTGAGCAAGGGCTTTCTGGACGACAGTGTTGAATGGGCACCTGACTTCTGCTCTGGCCATATTTTTCAATATATTCAACATTTCAGCAGCTGAAATGTATGTGACTAAACAGAAGTAAAAGAAATCTGCAGAGACAAAATGTTTGATCCACCGATTCATTCATAGGAATATTTCTCTTGATTTCAACAGAGATAAAATTAGATCCCAAATAAGTGATTAAATAGCATAAACCTTGGAAGTGACCTTTGTCTGCAGTGAATTATAAACAGTGGTAAAATGCACGTGGCAAGAAACCGACCCTTTTCTATTTAATCTTAATATACCTCTGCAACACCTGACCGCTTTTCTCTAGTGTGATATGGCTAAACATCTATCATATCGTGATTCCATAGTTATTATTACCGGATCGATGTATTACAACATCACTTCCTAGTACAACAATAGTCTAAAATAAGGCTGGCATATGCCAGCCTTGCAGTTAGATTAGGCAAAATATGCAATATGTCATTTATACTAAAGAATGGAGAACACTTGGTGCAGGACAAAGTTAGCCTGTCAGAAATTCAGGATAAAGTCTGAACGGCCAGACTGATACACTAAATCAGAGCTGCAGTGTAGCCATAGTGGTTGTAATCTAGTACCAGGATCCCTTACACTGGATTTACTGTATTGTTGACACTGAGCCTCATTGTCTTCCCTTGAGAGAAATGAATGTAGGAATGAAGGATTTTATTTTGTAAGGGGAGCAAAAAAATGTAATGGCAGGAAGCATCGCAAGATAAGTCAATAAGATATTTTATAGTTCATTTGTTTGAAGTCTTTCAACATCAGCTTGTAGCTCTGTCATCTTTCACTGCAATATATTTTGAAGCTCAGTCAGGTGCTCCTGGCTTGATACCAGTATCTTTAAATGTTTGCTTTCTTAGACTATAATGATACAGTCTTGAGAGAAGAGAAACTGAAAAGAAGCATTACAGTTGTTCTAGAAAACAGATGATGGTACATACTCATTGTTTGTATATAATTTCAGTTAGATAATTAATACTATCACTGTTTCTGCTGATAGAGTGCTTTCATTGGTCTGTACCTCTCAGTTTCTGTTACAAAACACCACAACCTTTGTCTTGCAGATAGCAAAACTGAGAGTCAAAGCTTAAACGACTTGTTTAGACCAACGCAGTGAGTCAGCATTACTGCCAAGCGGGAAAATAAGACCTCCAAGTTTCCATGGTAGTACATAGTCTACTACAAAACATTAGTACTCTGGTCAATATCGTATAATGTGTTACAATGCCTCATTTGGTCTCTGTTATCCTTTCCAGGACACTGCAACTGCGTCACATTGCAAAGATCTTTCAGTTATGTCTTCAACAGACCTGTGTAATAAAGTACAGAAGTGAACTTCTTCTACCCAACTGACAAACCAAATAATCAATGTACTGAATCTGTCCATCCTGGTACTCACTGATGTTCAAATAATGTGCATCTTTCCAGCATTTCAATATACAGTTTGTAGCTGAACATGAAAGTTTAAGGTTGGCTTCTGGGAAACAGGAAAACCGAAAGCAGTATCACTTATAAATTTACTTTCACTGGGGAGATTAGGAAGTTTAAATGCAACACCTGTTTCCTAAAAATAGCAGAAAAACTGCTGTGCTATTGCGTTTCTTATGTTTGCTAATGTCAGTTTAGCTTTTTCTCAGCAAACAGCTGTCCTGGCACCTTGCTCAAATTCTGGGTGCAAAACGAAAAACATGCTGTTTGCTTCATGATGGAATCACCTGTGGTTAGTTCCACACAGATGGGAGAGAGAGACTGAAGAGGAACTGCAGGGCTCATATTAACAAAAAAACAACCCCTGTCAAAAAAACCCCAAACAACAAACCCAAACCCAACAGCTTTTTCTTGCCTATCTTATATAATTTTTCATAGGCTGAAAGCTACTTAGTAAAATGTCCTTGTCTTTCTAGCAAGGTGAAGGTCTATTCTTTACACCATTTGGAAACCAGCACACCAGACAGAAAATTAAAGAATGAACACTCAAGTGAACACATCACTTTTACTGACCAAATTATAGTCTTACCGGTATAGAACAGGAATTTGTGTGACCTCCAATCAGTTGTTCTCACTCCTTTATTTGTAATCCAGAATATTTCAGAGCTCATATTTACAAATAGAGCCCTTAGAATAGTTAAAGCACAATAAAGGTATCAGCAAACTGTGCAATGAAGGTGGTAGCCATGGCTAAGAACCATCAGGAGCATGAAATTTTGAATCTAGCTGTAGTATGGATGCCACAAAATTGTGCAAACTGTATCCTGAAAGAAATATTTGTTATGATGAGTTCCTCTAGTTCTTTGTTTTATGATTTAGAAAAAATAAACATACTAGTTTCAGAACAGATAGGTGGTATTTTCTCAAAGTTGTACTACAGAAGGCATTGGCAGCCCCTCTGAAGCAAAATTAAAGAGCTTTTCACCCACTGTAGATATGCAGTTTTAGCATGTCCATCTTGGGATTTCTCTTAAAAGTTCACATAAAAAAGGAGAAGCAAGAAAAAATTAAAATTGCAGAAAAGAATGTGATATTTGCTGGTTATGGATCAGTTTTGTATGTAGGAAAGGATACAGTAGATCACAAGATATGTTCGTTGTCACCAAAAGTTCAGTGAAAGTTCTGCTTTCCTAAATTAACTAGTTGTTAAAAGCTACTGCTGATAGGATTGTCAGCAAGAGGAAATTATTTTACCTCTGTCCAGAAATCAAATCATTACAGATGGAAAGTACTATAGCCTTGAAAACTGAGATATGTTTCTTAAACCAGCAATAAAATTTATCAAAAGTTGGCTTCGGATAGGCTTTTTAATAGAGTTTTGCATCTGAAGTTAATGTCAGTGTCTAAGGTGTATGCATCATGGAGACAGCAGCACCTTGGCTCTGATCATTGAAAATGTAAGGAATTAATGCTGTTTAGAAATAGGTTCTACTAAAGTGTCTAAACTTAAGACTGGACAGGGCAATCACGTATATATAGACATTTCAGTCACTTTAAAAGAATCAATACAAAACGTGAAAACCTTAACTTCTGACATCAAAACATTCTTATATCTTTGAGAATAAAGAACTAACATTGAAAATGAAAACTGGTGTCAAACAAATTCCACAAACTGTATGTTATGCCATATTCAAACTAAATTTTACACCAAGTACTGCTAAACTCAGAAGGACTCATACTCATATATCTGAGAAAAACATTTTTCCTAGCTGTCTTCATGTTGTCCACTGGTACACCATTGTTATCAAAATGAAATTATTAAAAATTAATATATATCGCATATTACATAAACCACAATATTACATGAAGAATATTTTTAATTGTAATTTATCAATACATAGCAATGAAGGACTAAAATGTATGACCTTAAAATTATTTTATCTATGTCTATATAGAGACATGTAACATATATAAAGAAATATTCACTGAAACTTCTGGTCTGTAATTCCCTGTCAATGTCAATGCAAACTGCCCCTATTTATCCCAGCACATAGTCTGCTTTTTCCATTCTGTTCTTTTATAGAAACTTGTAACATAAAGAAGCTTCTCTGCATCTCTTGTCATGAGGAGCAATGTTCAGTTTCCCCCTGATTTGTTTTGGCTTTCAGCCCCACTTCAGATGTACTCTCCTCATGAAGACAGAGATGTGGAAAGGACTTTCAGAGGTCATCTAGTCCAAGGTGGGATATACTCAACCTATGTCACTGCTGACATTCATAGAAAATAAGGGCGATTGCATATCCTCCCTGCACAATCTACTACAGCACTTAACTGTCCCTGAGACTGAGAATTTCTTCCCAAGGGCTGTATTAGATCTGTACTGCTGCAAACCCATTACCTAAAATTCTCTTTACACTGGACTAGGAGAACAAATTATTTCCTTTCTCTTTTCAACATCCTTTCATAATTGAAGATTATTATTGTATCTCCCCTCAGTCTTCTCTTTATTCTGAGCAACTCTGTTTTCTTCAATGTTTCCTGGCAGGCTGTACCTTGTAGTGAACCTTGCTGCTCAACTCTGGACTTGCTACAAATCCATCTCAAGTGCCTCAGACCAGATATATTAACCGAACTAGTCCTAGCCAATGCTAAGCAGGGTGGAAAGACTAATCCATGCTTTGCAGTCTGCACTCCTGTTTGTAAATCCCAGTATGAAATCTGAGTTTTTCACAATAGCACACCGTTACTGATTTGTGTCCTGCTTATGATCCACTAAAGTGGATCTTTCCTTAAAGAATCAGTACTACACCAGCTGCTCTGTGTGAGTTATTTTGCAGTTAATAATTCTACCTAAGTTCAGAACCTCCTATCAGTGCATATAGAATTGAAGTAGCTGAAGATAGCAAACATCTCTGGATGCAGGAGACCCTTCCAAAGATCCTAATTCGATAAATACATCCTTCCAGTTAGACTGTAGATTAACAGCAACTGCAGTTGTGGTTTTCTATTATTTTTTGTCACCAGTTTATAGAATTTTCCTCCAGACCTGATTTCTGTAACTTGTTAATGAGAATACCACATAAGAATCAAAAGCTACATTAGAGTCAAGCTATATTATAGCTCCTGCTTTCCTTCTGTCCACAAGATCTGTTACCTTATCATAGAAGAAAATTAGATTGATTTGACACAATTTGTTCTTGACAAATCCCTGTTGGCTGTTGTTCATCTCCCTTGTTATCTTCAAGGTGCTTACAGACAGTTTGATTATTTGTCCCAGTGTTTTTCCAGGAACTTAAGGTGAGCTGGTTGGTCTGTAATTCTCTGTTTCTGTCTTTCTCTTCTTCTATCTCCTCTTTCTCTGTCTCTTTCTTTCCCTCTACTCCCTCATTGCCTCCCAAATTATTAAACCAGGCATTATATTTACCCTTTCTAGTATTTTGAGAACTCATCCCTTTCCCTGAGTTCCCAAAGAGAACAGATAACAACTCAGTTTTCTAAGAGGGTTTATATGAATATGTGTAGCCTCTTCAAAACACCTAATACTGGGATGTAAGGACTCAGGGCTACTCTGATCTTTAATCTACCTCCACACCCCACCTACCTCAGTTAACTTCGTATGAAGGTGCATTTGCATTAAAATGTCAAACCGTTAACTGAAGCAGCTGAAGCTGCTTTTTCTTGTTCTGCTGTTCCTGCTGCAAGGACAGTGACCTGGAACAGAAGATGGGACTGACAAGCAGAGGAGTTGTTTTACACTGTTCCTGCCATGCTCATCTGAGTTCAGTGTTACAAGCCCTAAGTATCATTAAACCAGTGCTGCACATTAGCAATCTTGCCGCAGCTAGAGCCTCAATGAAATGGAGCAACATGAGACAATTCTTGCCCTTCTGGCAACATCTGTGACTAGAGTTTCCTCCCACTTAGTAGTGAATCAGCTCTCAACTGGATTTTCCACACGCTAATAATACATTTACAGATGTTTTCTTTTTCCTCTTTGTGGTCTTTTCTGATTGTACAATATTTCACGGCTTAGCTTTTCTAATTTTGTCCATGCATACTCACTCTGTTCTTTTATCCTTGTCCCTGATATACTGACCTAGTTTCCAATTTCTTCATGCTTCCTTTTTGTGTTTGAGGTTAATGAAGAGCAGAAGATTTAGCCAAGCTGATCTCTTGCATAAGAATAGTTTGTGATTGTGATCTTAATAGTGTTTCTGTGAGGAACTGCCAAATCTCCTTTTTTCTTTAGCCTTGTTTCTCAGGAGAACTAACCTAATAATTCTCTGAGGGCAGAGCTTTTCTCGGAAGCTTTTAACTCCATTTATTCTCCATTACTTGTAGTTAAAACAATCTGCCCTGCTTCAGATGAGACAAATGGGACAAGCTGTCTAAATAAAAACAACCAGGATGAAGTCCATGAATAAAATTCAGCTGTTGCCTGTGAAATAAGTCTTCAACATAAGTTTGTTCAGGTAGGCTCTGATTTTAAAATGTTGGAGTATATTTCAAAAGTAAAATAAGAAATTGTGACTCATGATGGCTGGACTTCTTAGTTTCACAAGACGAATGTACAAATACTAGCTTTCCCTTTCAGCAAGTTTGAAAAAGTCAGTATTACAAGGAAGAATGTGAAAAGTTACCCTCTTGCAGAAAACAACTAATGCAACTCTGCTATTTATGTTCTACATTAAGAAATCGCTCTACATTTTATTCTCCCCGAAACATGTGAATTTCTTTGGGCTTTTGTGCCTTTACAACAGCCGTAAGGCTCTAAAGGAGATCACTTTTTAACATTAAATCCCATTATGCATCATGTAATCTTCTTTGATGTAGGATGTAATTTCAAGTATCCATACACAGACTCATAGCTTGCAGCAGTCAGCACCACCACTTAGAAGTTATTATCATGGGGTTTACATTTTGTAACTTTCTTTTAATCTTTGAAGTCTCTCTAGGGAAGTCAGTCATGTTTCTCAATGAAAAGTTGAAACAGTAACAATCTTCTGAAAGTATTATATAGATAATTTCAGTATTTTTAATAACATTGATTACTTAATTGCATTTCAAGTCCTAATATAATAAGAGTTTCCAATTTAAGGTAATGGGCTAATGGATTGCCCATAGCAATGTGTAACTAATGTTTTTTATTGCTGTGAAATGCTGCCCTGAATCCATCCAACCTATCCTGAGAAGATAAAACAGGAAAAAAACATCTACTGCTCAGATATAGGGTCACTCACAGAAGGTTGTATAGCCTTTCTTGCACACACGTGAAGACCTTAGTTATTCATCCATCAGCTTTAACAGTTGATATACTAGGTTACAAATACTTATCGTATTAAAATAAAATTTTGGAAATTCATTGTAAATTATCTAGGATTGAGAATAGTTTTTGGAGGTGAATGAGAGAAAGCATATCTGGCATTATGACCAGTCAGAAGGGAGATGAAACTTATTTCCTTTGGTTTGAATTCTGTCGGCAATCAGAATACTGCAAATGTGAACATTCATGGTGTTCTTGCTGTTCTTTTCTAGTGAGATCAAGCCTCGAGCACTCAAGATGGAAGTGTGGAGCATGAAGTATTTGACAAAACTATTATGGGTTAACACCTGAATTAATAAAAAGTGCCTCTGTTACAAAGATACTTTATTATATGTGAGAGAACTTATCACTTTAAATGAGTATGTACTTCTATAAATTGCACACATGTAAATAATAATCAGATATCTACTTTTTGTGAGGTCTTCAAATTCTCTTGACATGTAAGACAAACTATTGACCAAAGCAAAGCTGAGGTCAATATGTTCTTCAAGGGGCAATAAATCTCTCTGCTCACTGAAACATAGTCAATTAAATGTAAAGCCTACCTTAATGTAAGGGTAATATGACTATCACAGGCCCTGGAAAATAAAGCTATTTCATGGGGAGTTTTTTCATTTCAGTTGTACTGGCTGTTTTACAGATGAGGAACAAATAATTGTAATGAAAATAAAAAATAGGGAGAGTATCATTAAAGTGGCGCTAATGGACTTGCACAATTGTATCTTAAATAATCATTGATAGAATGTTAAACTCATCCTCTATAATGGCAATGTAGCCACAGCTCTGATATTTATGAAATTTGACTAAGGATAACGCTCTGACTGTATGTATAATCAAGACCTAGCTTAGTTAGCTCCAGCCTCTGCCTGATGCTCTGCTCAGTCAGCTTCTGAGGTTCCAAAATAAGCAATGGTTTATCTTTAGTGTCTTGCTAAAAACTGCAGCAGTTCAGAAGCAGATCAATGAGCTGCTTGACATCCAGGCTGCTGGAGCAGATCATACCACTCGCTGTGGAAACCTCCTGGGATGCCTCAAACTGAACTGCAGATGTGTGCTGGCCCAAAGTTGGAGGGAAATCACTGTTGTGTTGACTGCCTTCAGACATGGATTTCACTTTTCTAAAACTTTTTTCACTCAGATGTGTGGGCTTTTTATGAAAGTCCTGGACTCTGATTTTGCTGGTATTCAAGGGGTTTACAGGTTGCTTCTGCAGCTTCTGAGCTTCCATCAGAGTGGAAGTTTCTTGTCTGAGCTCTTACTGACGTCACCTTGAGTTATTATGATGTACATCTATGCAGACAATAAGTGGCTTTAGTCCCATGAACTATGTGACAAACACAGAAATATCTCAAATGTTCCCAGACTCTATATTTAGTCAGTCACTGTTTATGGATAGATGCTGGTTGTGAAAGGATGAAGTTTGACATTTTTGTGGCAGCAAAAAAAAAAAAAAAAAATGTATTTCTGTTTCCATCAGGTGGAAGAACTAGTTCCACTTGCTTGTTTGGTGAGACTGAGTGCATTCTCTAAAATTGACTAAAGATATCTTCAAAGGAGTGATGCTGTGATGCTAATAACAAACTAATCCAGCCTGATTTTTTGTCTTTGAAGGTGCAGTAACACAATTGTCCCTGAGAGTAACATCAGCAAACGACAAAATACTTGAGAGAGAAGCTGGAACTCAGTGAGTGTAAGCCATGATGAATGCGAACTACCACTTCGTGAAATCAGTGGGGCCATGGTTTTAAGAAAGCTAAAGCAATGGAACTGACATTATAAAGATATTCCCAGATGGAGTTCTGGCTATCTGGAACAGGACTTAACAGATTCCAGGAAGTTTGTGCTGAGGCAGCAAATCCAGAATCCTCAGAAATGTACAGCATCTACCCTTTCCTGGGAAAGTTGTGTGCCTAAGTAAAGTAATGTGTTTATATCAATGGTCTCTTCTGGGGAGTCCAGTCTAGCTGATTTTAGCTTATTTTGATAAAGACCCACAAAGTGTTTGGAAATCTACAGTAATACATTTGGAAGGGCAGTAAATGAAGAGCAGAAAAGATCATAAGGGACATTGACGTGTAGACATACACTAGGTCAACCATTAGGAGCCCCTGACCATGGCAGGTTTACTACATGAAGCTCAGAGTATTAATCACTGCATGCATTGCTGGGAGCAGAGCATAGGCTTCCTCTGTCTTGGTACCCAGTGCCAGCAGCCTGCAAAGCTGAGCGTGTGCCTACCTCCCTATGTAGGTATTGTATTTTCCTCTGAAGAGTCAGAAAAGTCCAGCCCCGGTCTTGGTACAGGTCCCACAGGGTTAATTTATTGTTCAATTAATAAGTTAAAAATACTAACTCTCTTCCAAAAGGCTTCAGTAGTCATCTACTAATTCTGTTGCACAGTTACCTATTTTCATTTGTCTAAGAAAAAAACCCTAAACACATCAATAAATGCTATGCTAGTTTCTGACAGTATGTGTATGACTCACTAGGCACTGCTAAAGTCCTTTTTCAAACAGATGAACGCTTACTGTACCTGCACTTTTTTATATGTTCACAAGGGTATTTAAATCTGTAAACAGGCATACCCAAATTAAGCCCTTAAAGATTTAGAATGGGATTATCTCACTCAAATTCAGCTTTTCAAAACTTCAACATGTAGCAGGGTTTTCTAGACTTTCTTCTAAGTAATACAGACAGGTATCTTTGGATGATGCCCTGCTCATCCCATCATATTATAAGTGCCTAAAGTAATTGAAGACATTTCCATTTACTGACTATAGGGAGACCCTAAGCAACAGCATAACACCATCAAACTACATGTTATTTTCAGTAAGAAAACTGGCTTAAGAAGTCCCTGTCCATCACTGTCTGCTCCGGCCATGCGTTTATGTCCATGTGAAATTACCAGAGCCACATAGAAAAGAACAGCTCTGGGCCAAACATAACTGTTCAGTGGGTGAAGGAAGGTATTTCTAACGCTCTTTTGCAGAGATATTAAGCTCCAATAACAAATATGCCAGCAATACAGAGAGCTAGAGAGAAGGAGTAGGATCACCTTAAGTCAGGCCCACAATCCATTTTAACTAAACCCCATTTGTTAGGATGCCTCTTTTAGATGGCTAAAATGAGATGGAATTCACATTAGTGAGTGCATAGTGCATATAAATAAATAACTTTCTAAAAATTAGCTTCCATTTTTAAACTAAAGATTGTAGAGTTAGTAACATTTGAAAAACTGTTAACAAATCTGTTTGGTTTTTTTTCTTCCTTTACATCTCTCATTTTTATGACTTTCCACATAGGTTGATGCAGGAACTTCACAATTCTGTAAGATAAAACTAATATAATCAGTAGGACCAAAAGAAATGAGTAGCAGAAGCTTTTCGGTTACAGCTTTCCTTGGGAGAAGTGGACAGGGTTCAAAGTGCAATAATTTTTATTGCATCAGCAAATGAATTATAATACAAAAGCTTTTTAGGACTGACAATTGAAACAGGAACTGCAGAAATCTGTAAAGGTATAATTGGTTTGTCGAATTAAATCAGATAGTAAAATAGTGGGTGTCACAACCTCTTCTATAGACTGGCTATTAAACAGCCATTTTTTATAGGATTCATCTTCTGATGAGATGAGATTCATCTCACCAAACTTTAAATATCTACTTTGTAGCATTCTACATCTGAAGTAGTCTCCCTAACATCCCTTTATATCAGTGATAAAAAAGGCAATTTAGAGTTCAATTAATTTGATTTATTTTGGTTGCCTACTTTGACATGAGATGAATAGCACCCAAGAAGAACATGTTTTTCTCCACAGATTATAAAAAAGCTATGGGAAGAAAAGGTCAGATATTTATGTCTACATTGTGGAGTTCCGATTTTGGGTAAGTTCATTTGCATGGTCCACAGAACATAATTTTCATAAACCATATTTATTTCAGTTACTGTAATCACTCATCAGGTGAACAGTGGTTTGTTAGAAGGTAAATGGTTTATCTGAAAGAAAAGGATATAATGGCATGGAAAAGTTTTGACTGAGTTTGTTGTTTACTTTTCAAGACAGTCTTCTAAGAGCATTTAAAATATTTATTATTTAAAATTAATTGTAAAAATTCTTTGTCAGTAAAAATGTATGTTTTTATTCACCAGGCTTCATTGCTTCGATAAGATGAACAGTCTCTGTATATGGGGAAGACAATCCTACAAGAGCAGTTTCAGAGATTCAAAATGCAATGAGAGTTACAAGAAGCCACAGTTGTGGGGTAATACCTTTTACTAGATCATCTATCAGAGTCGGAAAGAACATCATCTTGTCATATGCCTGCCTTCTTTTTTGTTTGTGTTATGTCATCTCTGCTAGATGAGAAGATCTCTAGCAAGAGCTGGGGACATTGAGCATGTGAAGGACACCTTTTAATTGCTCACACGGGGAAGAATGTTGTGATCACAGGCCTTGGGCTGGGAAGCAGAACTTTTCTTGTGAACAATGTTTAGAGCACCTCTTCATTTATACATCTGAGGTTTTTGTGTATTTATTAGGTGAGTATCGTGTACCTTTTGTTTCACAGATTAAGTAGCTGTCTCTTCCAGCTTTGGAATAAAACAGGTTAGTGATTTAACAAAGAAAACTGGGATGTCAGTCTCAAACAGATTTCAAAACTTCCTCATACAATATGGTTTCTTAGACCTTGTGGCTACCTCAGACAATTTAAGTATGTGTCCTACTGATACAAATGTCTATACATCATGACAAAGTGCTCTAGGAATTTTACAGAACCACACTGAGAAAGCAGCATCTACCCTCAGAAAAGAAGAAAGTAGCTGCATTGAGCTGTCAGAAGGAAGAATGGTACTGAGAGTTTCTTCATTTTTATCAAAGGGCATTGAGTTTTATTTGTATGTTTTCATGTATGTTTAATTCAGTGTTTTCACAACAGAAAAATCCTGAGGTGGTTTTCCATTGAAACCAATGGGATTTGGCTGCCCATTTGCCGCACAAATTAGTGCTGTGCAGAATTTAGTATTCCCAGAATCAGTCCATGGGGTTTTGGCCCCTTGTGGATGGTCACAGAATGACCTGTCTCATTTGTGCAGCTTGCACTGACCTGATCCTGGTCTCCTGACTGTCTCATTAAAAATCTGCCTGATGGCTGCCTCAGCTCTTCAGTCACCATGTATGGGTTCCTGTGTGCCATCTCACCCCACCCTGCTCAGATTCCTCTCGGGATGGTTAGGCCTTTCCCCCGCCTAGGGACCTGACTTCACCACGCAGCCTTGAGAGGAAAACTTACAGGAGAGCTTCCTGAGCCAGTGGTAACTCTTGAGGAAGACCACCTTTGTGGTGGTTATTACCTTTGTGCTCATAGCTCTGAAATTCTAACTGAATCAGTATATTTAACTTGAATGTGGTTCTGACTTTTGCTAAGCTTCAGTATTTTCAGGACTGGTACATTGCTGTTCACGTGAGGTACCAAGTGACCCTTGTTATTTTTGGTGTGTGGAAAGAAGTCCTGTAGAATTTTTGGCTCTGGATCCACAGAGTCAGGTCATTTCCACACACAGATGTGTCACTAATCTGGCAGAACACATGATAAGATTGTTACAGAGGAGCAATGAAATCACGGGTATTTGAGCAACATTTGTGAGGTCCATGAGAATTTCTTTTTTTCAATTTTCTGAGGATACCTGGAGTCCCATCCACACCTTTATCAAGTTCTGTGTAATCACAAAGGCCTAATAATCATCCAGAAATAGTTGCTTCAAATGTGTTCGTCTATATAAATTATTATAACACATTCACCATTGTATGTTTTGTAGCAATTATTTTTTTCCCAAAAGGTTTTTCTTCATTGGTACCCTCTCCAGTTTAACAAAGATGAGTCATTTATAAAATTAAGCTCATAACCATGTCTGTTAATAACCTGTATTAATAATAGACATGTTTAGGTCCCATTCAACACTGGGTCTAGAAGTACATTCTTCTAATTGTCAGGCTAATTTTTACCATTTACCATTTGTAGTGAGACAGTGGTTAAAAACTTCATTCATTGATTGGGTGCTTATTGTGCTGGTCATTCTAAACAGAGCAAAACAACAAGCTTGCATCACTCAACTACATAAGTCAGTTTGGAAATAATTCAGCTTAAGTGCATGACATGCATATCTGTCAAGAGATGACTGTTGTACCTTTTCCTTCATATGTATTTTATGTCTCCATTAAAGTGTACCTTTGCTTAAGCCCAGTGTAGATGATCTTGGATTTTCTAGAACTCCCATTAAAAATTAAGCTATTAACATTCACAGCAAGGGAAAACCAGCTCTTTTTTGCCCATTATCCAATTAACCAGAAGAAAGTCTAAAGCAAGTCCAATCATCTTCCATGTATACACAGATGCAATAGAGTGTACCTTTTTGTTTTAGCACATACAGCATGAGTTAAACCTTCTATTGATTGCTTCAAGATCTCTAATCATGGTCAAGAAAATATCTGGGAGACTTTGTTATTCTTTTTACATTGAATCCCGAAGTCTATTGAAAGAATTCACTTCCAGTAGCAGAACTCTGTAAAATCACTTCTTCAATATCAGTGACTTGTCTGTTTAGCATCTAGTAATAATAAATGGAGTTGCCAATGCAAAACTAGCAGGTATTCCTCAGACTTTGAGTGATGATCCCCAGAAGGTAAGAGTGACTGGAAGATTCACAGCTAGCTTGCAAGAGAGGGAATGACTGAAGAACACTTCAGATAGATACACTCAGCTGTTTGATGATGATCAGGACAAAGTAAATATGTAACATATACTTATCTGGAGAAGGGGAGATAAAAAGTATGCTCTGAACATTGGTTGGTTTTATATATAAAGTTTAAAATAAGAAGGTACCAGAAAAGGAAAAAACATTTGTAAGAAAGGCTACTTTAAAAAATAATTATTTTCTTTATATTAAAATATGACATCACTATTGAAGAAAAAGAAACAAATAGGCTAGAAAACAAAGGCTTCTCACACATTTCCGAGTCTCAAAGTAACATTTCCACAGTAAAAGAAGAAATTTAGAAGAAATTTATTGGAGGGTTCTCATGAAGCTCAAGTTAAACTGCATAGTATGAGAAAAGTCTAGCAACTTTCATCGGGAAAGACAATTCATTCTTTTTGTGGGGTACATAAAATCCTTCTACAAAATAACTCATTTCATATGAAAACAAAAACTGAGCTGTTTGTTAGTCTTGCAACAAAATTTTGGACCAGGAATATTTAGTCACCCTTAAACAAGAAAACAAATCAAGTGTTTCATAAAAGTAAATAACATAACAAGTAATGAAAATTTGTGGTTTTCTCTGCAGATCAAATCATACTGGAAAAGTGAAAATAATTAGCTGCATTTATTAAATAGAATAAAAAACTTCAGGTTACTCAGTCTAGTGATTACGATTGTAAAAAGAATCATGTATCCAAATATACTCAGCTGTTTGTTTTGGAAATATGATTTATGATTCAAAGAACATTCTGCTCTCATTCACCAGTGGAATTTTTTCTCCCTGTCTGTAGCTTGGAGGAGTATGTGGTGATATTTACCACAGCTAGGTATTTACTAAAATTCCTATACTTAGAGTGGAAATTATGGTAAATTTTTTAATGCGTGAAAAACACCCAGACTGCACCCACTGTTTCTTCCTATATCTGACTTTCTAGGCTTATGATACAGGCAAAGAAAAGAATGACATGAAGAGACTGCTATGGTAGCAGAAGCTATTCTTAGCCAGTCAGCACTATCTGCAGAAACAGACTGATTCACTTTGATTGCCACTCAGCAGGACTGAAGGTAGAAGTCATATGTAAATAGATGGGCTAGAAATGGATGCCTGTATTCATTAATCTTTCATTAGACTCAATCTCAAAATTACCCAAAGGTTTTACAAGGACTTTTCAAACTCTAATTTGGCCCCTGGCCTTTAAACAAAATGAAAGCTATTGACTGATGTTCTGACCAGGATGCAAATGAGCCCATCAGTTCCTGAATCTGTCTTTATTGGTTTAGATGCACTTTCTTATGTCTGAACAGGAAAGCTACTTGGAAGTGAAAATTTTTATAAAGCTTCATAGTAAGGCTAATGCTGTGTTAAATCAGCTAATTAAGCCTTGGTAAAAGCAAAGACTCTATTATTTCCAGAAATTTACAAAAAATTACTGTCCTTTAAAGTGAGAAAAAAAACCCCACAGTTTTTGAAGACAGGTAAATACATATTTTCTTGATTAAATTTTAAAATGCTACTTTTTTGTTTTCCCCAACCCTGAAAAGCACAGATTTCTGGATGTAATAGATCTTACATTCATAAACCTTATGGAATGATCCATAGTCCTAAAGTAAATATTGCTGTGCCCTCTACTATAAGAGGAGAAAATGTCTTCAAATTTGGTGCAGCAGGTTTATTATTTAGACATCGTCTGTTGTGAAGTGTTAGGATTTCCTATTTTTTTTTAAGAGGACTTAGTGTTCCTCTGTCTCTCCTCCATTTTAATAGCCCAGCAGTAAAAAGGCCCTGAAAAATGGACCTGGATTCCCAGTCCCTCTCAGTATGAGAAGCTCTAACTCTCCATTTCTAGGGACTACCCGGCCTCCAGTCTCCAGCCTGATCTCATCAGCAAATCACCTACTATGGAGAGAGGAGTGCAAGAGAAAGCAAGCAAAAGAGAGTTATAGCTCCAACTAAGAGAAGGAAAGTCAAGTTACCTGACATTTATTTGACATTGGACAAAAAGTGTCAGGAATGGTCATAAACATAGAGATTATAACCTTCCACAGCTTTCATCTCATCTGAACATCCCGGACACCAGAGGAGAACTAGGCAGCCCCTGGGTGGGTATGCATTCTCGTACTGTGACTCTCAGGTCCCCGGCTGCACAGAGGCTCAGCCAGGGAAGAAAGGATGGCCTTGGAAGAACTCAGTATCAAAGGTCATCCCTGGAGACTTGTGAGATTCAGTAATCCTGAATTCAGATCTTCACACCCTGAAGGAATATCCTAATACCTAAGGTGGTAGTAGTAATCAGGACCATAACCACATTTTCAGACATCTTCAGTGACTTACTGCAGGGATTATCCTCCTTAAACTGGATACACCACCACACATTTCCTCAGAGCTGGCATGTGAAGACAACTGCAGACAGCACTCTGGTATTTTAGGCCAATCATGGAGATGCTTTGTGAGGCTAGGAGCCAATAAATATAGAAACTGGGTTGTTACCAGGGATATGGATAGTTTCAGAATTTTTGTTACAGACAGATGTTATAAAGCACTGAGGTTACTTAAACGGGTCTTGGACCAGATTTAAGCTCTTCTTGTGACTATGAAAACTCATTACTGCACAACTACTTAATGTAGTTACACTTAAGCTTCATAGATGCCCCTGTGTGACCCTGAGCTTTGCTAGGCATGTAAGATATGGATAAGCATACCTTTCCTTGGCATGACTGAACAACTCAGAACCTATTTCAAACCTCAATCTTATCAGGACTTTCAAAATATGGTGATGCTTCCTTAGTACAGAACAGTTCAATTAGGCTATGGGGAAGCTTCAGGTTGTCTCATCCCTCCAGCTGAAGCTGTGTCAATATGCTTTAAGAAAGCAAGAGAATTAATGCCCTGCCTGCTGGAGAGTGCGAGACAGCATGACTCTGGAAGGGAGAAAATCTGCAGGGAGAAAGTATTGACTGCTAGTACCTGTTGTAGGCACTGCCTATGTTAGATCCAGTTATTTGCTGACATGACACACTGGAAAAGCCTGGTTCTTGTCAGAATTTACAACACTGGACAAAGACATGGCTTTCAGCTGCAGTCAATGTTACCATTAGGTCCTGCGAGAGCATAATAAATCCATGAAGAAAAAAAAGATATTGCATAAAACAGCAAAGGGAATAAACCAGACATTATTTGCACTCTGACTTTCCCTTTCTTTTAACTAGAATTTGTTGCCTAAAAAGTAGCTTAACCTTATCTGATAAAAAAAAATGTTATTGACCTCAGTACCAAAGGCAAAGTTGAAGGGATCCATAATGGATGTTGTTAAGCCACAGACTTATCATTGGGTCAACTCTTGACAGGTCAAACTCTACTGTATTAAGCATCTGTGAAAATCTAACGTAGTCCCTGAAAGTAATATACCTCTGGTACAAAAAAGGCATATTTACCCCTGGCTGAAGTGCATTTTCACCTGCCTACCTTATGGCGGGCACACTCACACATGCAGTTGACATCATTCAGCTTGCTCCAGCCTGGAACCCCAAGTGTCTCTTCTGTCCTGTGTTGAGGACAGGTACTGATTATTTATGAGTTGTAGACAAGCTAATGACAAGTGAAAATTACTTATAATTCTTCTTAAAGAAAGAAGGAGAGTATGAATTTGAAGAAAGGGCCAGTGGGTACTATATGAAATTCAACAAGGATGAATGCAAATCCCTGTTCCTCAGAAGGCAGAGCCTCTTGTAAAGATACAAGCTGGGGAGTGAAGACTGGGGAGCAGCCCTGCAAAAAACACTCCTGCGGACCGTGCTGGGAAGTGAGATGAGCATGAGAAAGCAGCGCCCTGCCATAAAAAAGGCCAACAGCCTCCCAGGCTATCTTAACAAGAGCAGAGCCAGACCTCAAGCTGACCCTGGTTTGAGCAGGAGGTTGGACTAGAGACCTCCTGAGGTCTTCTCCAACCTGACCTATCCTATGATCCTAAAATGGGGGAGAGGAGGATAAGAAAAAAAAATTGATCTTAAAAGTAGTTTTACTTTGTTATAAATGTAGAAAGCACAACCTTGCCTCCAATAATTATACCACAAGTTGGTGTACTGACCATCATAAGGCCAGTGGGAGTGTCAGACATTATCCACAATAATATTTTTGCACAATAATATACAGCTTGGAATATTTCAAGTTGATAAAAGGAGGGAAGAAAAAATGTGAGGGAATGAGAGACATTTAAAATTTTTATCTAAGGAAAAGAAAAGAAGTTAGTAGGTTCTAATTATATTTTCATGGAAAAATACTATCGCTAACTTGCTACGCTATCTGTGTCAGTGAGGTTTTGATGTGTATCTGCTGTCGTGGTTTAACCCCAGCCAGCAACTAAGCACCACGCAGCCGCTCACTCACTCCCCCCCCACCCAGTGGGATGGGGGAGAAAATCGGGAAAAAGAAGCAAAACCCACGGGTTGAGATAAGAACAGTTTAATAGAACAGAAAAGAAGAAACGGATAATGATAATGATAACACTAATAAAATGACAACAGCAATAATGAAAGGATTGGAATGTACAAATGATGCGCAGTGCAATTGCTCACCACCCGCCGACCGGCACCCAGCTAGTCCCCCGAGCGGCGATTCCCTGCCCCCACTTCCCAGTTCCTATACTAGATGGGACGTCATATGGTATGGAATACCCTGTTGGCCAGTTTGGGTCAGGTGCCCTGGCTGTGTCCTGTGCCAACTTCTTGTGCCCCTCCAGCTTTCTCGCTGGCTGGGCATGAGAAGCTGAAAAATCCTTGACTTTAGACCAAACACTACTTAGCAACAACTGAAAACATCAGTGTTATCAACATTCTTCTCATACTGAACTCAAAACATAGCACCGTACCAGCTACTAGGAAGACAGTTAACTCTATCCCAGCTGAAACTAGGACAATCTGCTTGATTACTTGGCTTTATGGTAGGCAAATATACAACATTGCTCATAGAAGTAAGAGTCTATTCTGACCAGTTTTAGGCAGCTTTCATCAGAACTGATGATATGTTTGCCACAGAAGACTCTAGAAACAGAATATAATTCATAAGCTTCGTATGTGAATGGCCTACCTATCATTCGGGAGACAACCCCGAATCAGACCAGGGAATAAGAAGCAATATTTATTTTACCTAATGTAGTAGCTTACTCACCCCAGATTACTTTGGGTCAATGTTTTTATGTTTTTGTCTGAAAACTAGAATGTTTGATTTTTCAGATATCGTTTGTTAAAAAATAAAGTTAACTGAAACTAGTCAGTGTTTTACAAGAACTGAGTTTATTGAAACTTCAGTTTTCCACTGAAAAACAACCTGATCAAAAATTTCAAGCAATTCTTTTAAATACCTGGTTCTGGCTTTGGATGCTTCAAAAGCTTCAGAATGTGATACCTTACATGTAGGCAAGTGTTTTAACCTAGTTCTCAGTTAGTAACTTTTTTTCTTTTTTTTTTTTTTTTTAAAATCTATGCACATTCGGTTCAATTAAAACCAATATTTTCAAACCCAGCAAAAAAACAAGAAAGGTGTTGTTGATTCAGCACTTCAAATGGATTTTGGCTTGAAATTACTAAGAGAAAACAGTAGAGCTGGAGTAATATGGATTAGAACAACTATTCCTACTGCGATTCCAAAAGCCAGACTTAGAATCACTGTAATTTAGTAAAGTCAAACATGCACTAAAGAAATGCATGGGAACACAAAATACAATAATGGTTGGTAATATACTACTGGTTGGTGATATTAAGATGCTTCTAATTTTTTATTTTCAATTGCTGAAAATAAAGGGGTTCACAAGAAACAAAAAAAAGCTGAAGTTTGTGATATGTTATGAATACCATTGGACTTAGAGAACTCTATTTCTCTATGTCATGGTTTAACCCCAGCCAGCAACTAAGCACCACACAGCCACTTGCTCACTTCACCCCCACCCTCCTCAGTGCGTTGGGGGAGAGAATTGGAAAAAAAAAGTAAAACTCATGGTTTGAGATAAAGACGGCTTCATAGGACAGAAAGGAAGAAAATAATAGATAATAATAGTATTGGAATATACAAAACAAGTGATGCGCATTGCAATTACTCAGCAACCGATGCCCTGTTAGTTCTCAAGCAGTAATCCACCAGCCCCCCCCCCCCCCCCCCCCCCCAGGCCAACTCCCCCCAGTTTCTATACTGGGCATGACATCACATGGTATGGAATACCCCTTTGGCCACTTTGGGTCAGCTGCCCTGGCTGTGTCCCCTCCCAACTTCTTGTGCCCCTCCAGCCTTCTCGCTGGCTGGGCATGAGAAGCTGAAAAATCCTTGACTTCTTAGTCTAAACACTACTTAGCAACAACTGAAAACATCAGTGTGTTATCAACATTCTTCTCATACTGAACCCAAAACATAACACCATATCAGCTACTAGAAAGAAAATTAACTCTATCCCAGCTGAAACCAGGACACTGTATATTAAAATAACTAAGTGAAAAATATCTTCATGACATGAAGCATGGGGTTTTTTTCCTAGATGTATCTGCTATCCAGGGGTTAGATGTCAATATTTTTGATCTTGGTAGGTTCTTATTTAACAGACAACTTATCTGAAGTCAGATGGATTTGCAAATTTTTGACACCTGAAATTACTTCTGTTGCAAAAAAGTTCTGCTGAGCAATTAAAAACATCTGAGTGGTGGTATGAGTCTGACCTACTGTAAATGTTAATGTGATCCAAACTGCTGTCATGAGCTTCAGAGAAGGAAAAAAGTCTACCCTAAGCAGACATATACAGTGCTTATGAGATCATTTCCTTATTGTTTAACCCTCAGGTCTTACTACAACAAAAAATCACGGCTATAGAAACTGACTGTTGCTCATCACAGTCATCAGATTTTCTCAGAGAGTGTGGCAGAAGCTGGTGGAGTTGGGCCCTGTCCTGTACCTGTCCTGTGGATAGTTTTGGTTTGCAGAGCTGTCAAGCTGGCATCCTTCCACAGTACTCAAAATTCATTTTGGCTCCTGGGTGTGTTTTTCTGTTAATCAGCTGCCAATCCATTGTATAAATCTTTCCAGCCTATTTTATATAAAAGTTTCCGTCTAGCAAAGCAGGGCTCTATAGGCTATTTCCAGACTTGCTGTCTCAGTTGTGTTGGCCGGATCCCAAGCTGTGGACACCGAGTGGCAGAAAGCCTGCTCACAGAAAGGGAGGTGGGGGCAAGAGGAGGGGCAAACTGAAGTGTGAGGTAGCTATTACCACTGCAGAAGAAGGAGCTACATTCAAAGGAGTTGGCATAACCTGGAAAATGGGTAGGACCATGCGGAAACAGGATGAAGAAAAGGAGTTTGGGATGATCAGTAGCCAAGGAAGGAGTTTTCAAGGTGCTAGTCCACCCTTCCTTCCCAGCAGAGTCCAAGGGGGGAGGTGGTAATGCCACCACCTCCCTTAGACCTGGAGGCTAATCCTTCCTTGGCAGTCAATTCCAGAGCCACAAGCAAAAGGGAGCAAAGAGACCACTGCTTCCAGTGCCAGAAATCTTAGCAATCTGTTGAATAGATTTGGTAAAATGCCTGTGCAGAATACACTGCAGGGACTGAAGCTGTAAATTCTTGCTTGAGTTGTCTTAAATAACTCCATATAACAGTCTGTTATAGCTCTGTAAGAATGGCCGTCCCAAACGGTACAGAGTGGCAGACAGCTGCCTTTCACCCTCACATCTTCTGGACTTTCTATTATTAACAGGTTAGCATGTTTTGTTTGTTTGTTTGTTTAAAGTTTTATCTGGTTTAAGGAAACTGATCCCTCTCCCTTCCAGAATCAGAGCACACACTCTCTCACACACATCTGCACACACGCGTGCACATCTATTCCTTGGGAATAGAGACTGTATTGGCTGCATATGCCACAGAAAACAAAACTTGGATGATAAGCTAGGCAAAGTCATATTCTGAATGTGTTTTACTCATGTAAATGTTAATGCAATAAGATTTGGGTTATTTTTCATGTTCACATAATAAAAATATTAATTTCAAACTTTCTGTAAAAAAAGAATCACTTTAAAGCTAGGATAGAACATGCAAAATTTCAGGCTCTAAACAATTTGCCTGAGGTGTGTGTAGTGTATGTCAGGCAAGGGTAGATGCAGAAGGATCATAGTAGGAAGCGCAACTCTGCCTTACTGAACTACTTGCTCTTCGCAAATGGCACGTTCGCCACTCTGAAATTTCAGTGAGTTTAGAGATCGGTCAAGAGATTCTTTCCAGTTTTAGCAGACCTATATTTAAACACATATTAGGACCATAATTTTGTCTGGGGAGGTATCTGCATATTTCCTTGTAGTTACTGGTTGGGGTTTTTCTTTTACTTGATTAAACCAAAGACCAACTGCATGTTATGCTTAAAGCAGAAGTATGGTATTCAATAATGTAAAAAGGAAAAGTTGCACAAACGGGAAAACTTTTCTAAATAAGGGAAAAGGAAACTTCTTACAATTGCATTGGATTTGTAAAATGACAGCTGTATTCTCAGGGATAGTAAATATTCCTCATAGAACAACACTTTGATGGCAGCCGGACAAATTAACAAATTCAACAGAATTCAGGCTCTTTTTCCAACACACACTGAATATCCATGCTTCTTTCTGTCACAAATGTTTTAAATGATATTTCATTTCAAATTATTTTGAAGAAGTTTTTGTTGTTATTTTTGGGTTTTTCCCCAGGAAAAAAAAAAAAAAAATGTCCTCTGCATTTATCCAAATATCTTCCGGATATTAGTCTCTGAGGTGTTTTTGCCGTTCTGTTGCTTGACAATCCAAGCCGAAGTTCTACTCAGCTAATGGAAAACAGGGGCAACTTCCAGTGATTAATCTTCTGTGTTAGATAAGGTTTATTCCTGCCATCCAGGGGAAAAGAAAAACACTTCCTAGCAGGCAACTTCTATTTTGCCTTGAGAACATAATCAATTTCCTCCCCAGGTGATTGTAACTTCTTGCCATTAGGTGCATATACTTTGATTTGGTTCATCCTATTTTTTTGATATAGTGATTGAACATACTGACATTTATATTCAGAATATTTCTTGGAGTAAAAACTTCTTCCAGAAAGTATGGAAATCCCTTTATTAATATTATCTGTACACAAAAATCGTTAGAGTAACTTGAGACATGCACCTAAATGCTACAGCTAAACCGATGTAAAATAGTGGAGCCGTAATTTGAAAACAGAAAATACAACTTCGAGACTTGTACTGCGAAACTGAAACCATGTTCACCAAATGACACAGAATGCTGATATGGAATAAATTTGTCCTGGCTGTTCGAATCTGTTTTAAAGTGTTGACAGATCATTGTTGTACTAACAAGCTTTGTACTGGATCAAGTATCATCTGTCCGTGACACTTCAGTTCTGTACTGGCTTAGGTTTTGTGAGCATAAAATGTAAAGCCTACACAAACTACAGTGGTTTTGCTAGTTCAAATTTGTATTGTTGAACAATCCTACAGCTAAACTGGCTGTAAGTTTTAATTAAACTGAAAGCTACTCTGTTTAAGATATTTTTTCCACTTAATGATTAGCATTGGTGTAATGAAAGCTGTTTAATAAAACTGGTATCTCTATAGAAACACAGTTTATGTATAGCTCAGTCTAAATAGACAGTGTGTCTCCTTCTGTATACTCTTCTAGATAGCAGTGTAGTGTCTGTTTCATTTGACTGATCCTAACACAGCTGATTTTCATCTGCCACACCTGGGTAAATCTCAGAAGCCGTTGCTGTGTTCAGTGAGACAGAGATGTCAACTGGAAAGTAATCTTTTGACCTGTGACTGACGTGGAACAAATAATAAAACTTTGGAGTGAAAAATTCTTTTCTTTTTTTTTCTTTCAGAATATTCATAAGCAGATAGAGAAACTTTAATTTTATTATTTTTAATTATTTGAAAAGTATTCCAAAACTAATTCATCAGCATTCTGTTATGAATATCAATATTCCTGTTTCACAATTTCTGTGTTGTTGGTTATTTACACAACTCACATGCTAATGCCTCTCTCCTGATGGATTGACCTGTATAATCAAGCATCAAAAATCAAGGTGTAGAAATGAATAGAAATAATGAATAAGTTTCAGCAAACATTTTAGCTTAAATTTTTTTTTTCAAATATGTCACCTTAGAGAGCTTTATCCCTTGAATATTTTTTTAAATGAGCATAAAAGGATGTAAACACAGCTGAAATGACATTTTCCTGACTCAGTACTCACAGGATACAGAGGAGAACTCTCAGAGAAGAGCTAATGATGCTGTGAATGACTCTGCCAGCAAAACACATTTCATTGTCTTCTCAAAAGCTATATGCTCATTTTGACACCAGCAAGACAAGACAGTCCCACTTTACAGTGGGCTAAATTCACAGGGGAGAAATGCACCTTATGAATTCACATTAGCTTGGGAAGAATGTTGTTATTTCAACAATGCAAAAGAAATATATTTAAACATCTTGGCTTATAGGACAGGCTGGATTAGACATGAGGGCATGTCTACAATTTGTAAACCACCCCTAAAAATGATGGCACACTGAGGTGAAAGCAAACCCACATCATATGTCAGAGAACAGTCCACTAGCTTCATTGCAGCTATGCTCTACTCCTATATTGCAGCTTCTTTCAACATGAGAACAGGTAGCATCTCACTAGTTGCTCCCACCTGGAAGTCTAATATACCCAGAACCTTGTGGCTTTGTACATTACTCCACGGATACACCCCAGGTGAGGCAGGCTCAAGGAAGACTAAGTGCTGACTTAGACTGTACTTGTCATAAGTTGTGCATCTCTTGAAGATGCCACTCAGAAACTTGCTCACTCACTTTTTGTCACCTCTCTCAAAAAGTTTACAACTTGGATACTTTATTTCTTGCATTATATTCTGAATACTTTTACATGGTATTATTTCATGAAGAAATTGTAGTGTATATGTTGATATACTACTATGTATTCTTTGATTAAATTCCGGAGCTGAGTCTAATTTGCAGCTCTGTATCACAATTGAAAATATTTTCTGTTCATTCTCATTTGCACTCTGAGTATGTGGTTTCACGGGTTTCCTGTGCTTTCGATGAGTACTGTATAAGTGTCAGAGCTGCTTCATTTCCTACTCAACTGTAGGACTGGGAACTACAGACATAAAATATAAAAGTCTTATTCTGTAGTGGCACCAAGGAGCTTGGGCTTGAAAACTCTGTTCTTCACTCTTTCTAAAAGAGAATATGCATTTTTTCTGTAAAGAACATACAGAGCTTTTCAAAAGTAAGTAGGACCAGAGCCCAACTAAACTGTGTTTCTTTTACTTCAGCATTACAGTCTGCTGCCATGAATTTAAATCTCTACTGGACATTCAAGACTACAAAGAATGCAGAGTTTCACATGTCACTGGCTTTGGCTTGGAGTGAAGCTCAGTATTAATTGAAGACTCTTGTCATGATCCTTCACACAGGGAGAAAAAATATTTTGTGGTAGTTCAGTCAGAGATGGATGGTTCAAAACAGTAATAAATATAGAAAATATAGAGAAAAAAATGACTCTGCTGTCTCAATAAGGAAACATACTTGCTTCCTTCTGTGTATATTGGGGGGGTTAAAAAAATACAAATATTTCTATTGTTTGAGGCCATGGGTGATTTGTAAGGTATACAGAGTTTGTGACATCCGACATACTGACACAGGTTCTTCCAAGTATTAATTTCTGGCATTCAAAATAAGTCTCATTATGTACCATTTATGCTGTTTTATGCAAAGACCATCATAGGCTGTTGGCTCCAAGTGTATCGTGGAGTACATGCGTCTGAGTTTTAAGGGCTGATCACCAGTTAGTAACATTTTTCATCTTGGCATGAGAGTGATATGGGGTAGGTGATTCTGCTTGATAGATGGATATAGGAAAAATCCAGGAAGCATGAGTCCAGATGTCAGCAGCAGATAAAACAGTAGATATTGAAGCTATATGAGTCACCTTTCTTTCCTCAGGTCACTTCTAGATGTCTGAGCTGATCTGCTTGCATGGTGTCTGGCTGCTCATTACATAAATGCTGGCTAGACACAGTTTTCTCATCCTCTCCCAAAAGAGGATGATTATGAAGATACCAAGCAAGCCTTGGCAATGCAGTTACCATTCCCTACCAGTTCTTGTCTGAGACAAGGGAACTTCCAGAACTGTAGGAGAAAAATTATGCATCAGATTAGTTATATCCATCAGCGGGACAAGAATTTAAGATGAGCAGGTGACTGTCATTAAGCTAATGCTGAGTTACCTCCATATCTAACAAAACAAGCAACCACTTACCACCTGCCATTGACCATAGAAAAGAGGATGGCAACTAAACCCTCTCTGTTAGCAGTTTGTAGCCAGTCTATTGGATTTGGAAGTTCTAGAGCTGGATCTGTTTTTTGAGAGTTCAGTGTCATAAAGAATTTTTCACACCAAACTACCCATAGATCACACAATTCATAAGTCATTGCTGGCTTTGTATGAATAGGATGGCTTGGCACTTATAGGACTATCCACTTATATCAGGGCTTTTCAGAGCACACATATCCCCATACTGTGCTTGGAGACTTCTTGAATTAATACATCAGTAAGAAAAGATTTCTCTCTGCAATTCTGCATGCCTTGCATACCACCAGGGCCACTTAACATCCCTCAGCTGTAGCTCACCAGGTCAAATATATGACTCAAATTTTCTGCAGCTCCTCTGTGGATGCAGAAAGGGAAGTACATGCATTTCTAGCTTTTTCCTATGCAGATAAATAGTTTGCTATTCTTATCAGGATCTGCTGAACTGCTCATTCCTTTAAGGCTCATGAAGCCAACTGAGAGAAGTTATCCATCTACCAGCTGAACAGCTGCAGTATGGTGATGGAATGTGTATCTGGTTGGCAGTAATCTAACTAGCAACTTCTGTGTCACTTATCAAAAATACACACTTTTTCAACCTTATCATATGGTTCTTGTTAGACAGTGTCTGCAAGAGCCCATTGCTGCTGTGTACAAGTATCAGGTGACAAAAAGATGATACTAAGTCAGTAAGCCTCATTTGGATAACAAGGTCATGAGAGACATTGTGAAAAGCTAACTTAAATCTCAGGGGGAGAAATCTCACCTGCATGTTCTCTATCTGCCTTCTCTGCCTGAACACAGTCCAGAGCACCTACCTTTTCCCCAGAAATGTACACATGGATCCAGCTCAAAGTGTTGTACTCCTGAGAAAGAGATCTGTGCTTGCTGAAATCCTAAAAGGACAGAAATGAAGAACACCTTCCAAACTCAATGCTCTTGAAATCTACGCCTAAAGTTCGGCAGCTCCTTTGCATAGTGGTTTGTATTTACAGAACTAGCAGAAGAGAAGGATGTGTGTGAGACTGGGGCCTTGGATTTTGGCCCAGTGATAATTAGGTTGCTAACAAAAGCTGTTAACTGAATCTGCTGAAGATGTTGCATTAGATGAAATGATATGGATGAATGTAAGTGGACAAGATGCTGCATGGCTTATAGAAGTCTGAGACCTGGAACAAAGAGGAGCAGAAACAAGTTAATAGCTAATGGGGTCAGGTAATAAAAATAGAGGTATCACTGTATGACAGGAATCAACAGACTTAATCTTTGAGCAGTCACACAAGCAAGTAAAAACATGCAGACATTAAAAAGCATCACTTGTTATCTATTTCCTTCTAGCCTATTAATTTACCCAGACCCAGCAGAAGTGGGCAAACCTTTCACATCAGTAGAAACCCAAACTTCAGGGCTTAGAAGGCTGAGCTGACCCTGACCTGAATGAAGATGTGAAACAGAGTTTCTAGCAGTAATAAATCTAAATTGCTTTCATCTGGCGAAAGCAGAGGATACCACAATGTTCCTCCTGTTTGTATGTGAAGTAGGAGAGCTGGAAGTCTGTGTCCATATGGATAATGAGATTCAACTCCTCATCAACCTAATGTTAGAATGCTCATATTATATTTTACACGGTTATAAGAATCTTCATCTTATCCCTTAAACAATCCAGGTTTCGGGTATGGCTACCTACCTTCACTCAATATAAGACTATTTTCACCTGAAAAAAAAGAGCTCCAGTTCAGGTCACAGTGGATTTACTATGTTCCGTCTTCTGATTTGTGGCCTGTTCCTAGTTTTGAATGTTTAATTTTTTGTTATTCTGGGGTCACAGAAATCGTCACAAAATTGGTTGGAAGGCCAAATTGTGACTGGAGAGCTGGGAGTGTTCAAGAACTTGACATTCTTAAGAAAATCAGGTAGTAGCACCTTAGATGTTGTCCACTGATAGGTCAAATGCCCAGCACCTGTACACAGGGATAGCTGTAGGATAAAGGGAACAGTAGCATTCTTCTCCAGTTCCTGGAAAACCCCTCACTACTAAGCAGAACAGCATGCAAGCCTCCTGAGAATATTGATAAGAGGGAATATGAAAATTAGGCACAAAGGTAATAATGAGGAGACTAAATTATATGATACAAGTAGACAGAAGCAAATATACCAGATGCAACAGTCACTCTGATTTCATCTTGCTATTACATTGGGTCAAGGAGCCAAATTTATGGTGGCTGCATGATCTATGTCAAGTACCAGTGACCATTTTTGGATTATTTTATTTGGAAAAAGAGTCATTCTTGTGAACTAATTAACAGACTACATTTAGAACTATTGATCACATTTTGGAGGAATAGATGCAATTAAATCTTCTGTTCCTATATATAATGAAAAGGCAGGTGAGCAGTAATATTAAGCTGTGGGCATTGTTACTTGACAAGATCTAAAAAAAAGGAACATTAGTGTCTTGGACTGAAGCTAAATGTGACTAATAGACCAAGTTCTGCTTTTAGAGATAATGATAACCCTCTCATAAGGAGAATTTTATTGCAATTATAAATTAAATACCCTAAACCAAAGACTTAGAAATTTTGATGTTTTTTTTTTAATCACAGGTGTCCATGCAAATGGAACAAGAAGCAAGAGTAGCATAATTCTGCAATTCTCTAATGCCCAAAGGTTAGTTTGTTATTTGGACATTTTTTCTGCTCTATCTACTGGCTATATCAGGTCTGAAACTTCAGCTCTTTTGTTGACAAAGGCTTTGCATGTGCTAGTACTTGCACATGCATTTTATTATACTCTCATCTATATGTCTGACTGAAAGTTTATTACAGTTATTAAGTCTGCGTATGAAATTTTAGTACAAACAAGTTTGCCTATGCTTTCTTGGATACAGGAGCAAAAACATACAAAATCTGGGTAAACATTTTATTTCTACATTTGATTGACAGTTAAGCAGGTGAGCTTTTCCATTTGTGAAGAAAGGCAAGCTTGATGTCAATCGCAGAAAATTTTATCTTTGAGTGCTAAAAGCACAAATATTGGCTAGATGATTGAGCTATAAAGGTAATGCTAATTAGTGCACCTCTCATACATTTTTCATTTCAACTTTCATTTCCTGCACAGTCCTTAGTTACCCAGGGAAGCTATTCAGACTATAGAAGAATAGTTGTCTTCTCCCTTCATGCAGAAATATCAGGGAGAGAGCAGAGGAGTGCATCATAGAGCTCCCTCACTAGACGGTGCTTCATTCGAGCCTGAAGATGCAGTAAGAACATAGTAAGCACCATGACTGATGAGACTCTCAAAAGTAACTCATTTTTAAAAAGTAGGTGTTTATAATGATACTTTAAGAATCAGCATAACATCAGTTTCTTCTTACAGAAGACAATAATCTATGTTTTCCATCAAACATTGTGCTTTGGGAAAAAAGACATTAAGGTGGTTCGATTAAACATAGTGGCCTTTGAGTATCATCAGGTTTGGAAAGATCACACAATGAACCATGATGATGCTATGGGGAAAGGGAAAGAAAAGTTACAGTATTTTTGCTAACTTACTTAATCCTCAAAGTAAAACATTACCTCCATATTACCTTGGAGACACGTTTCAAAGCAGTATGCTTTCTCTGCCCACTTCAAGCCTCAAGACATTAGGAATAAGAAATGTTTGTTTTCCTAGTGGGTATGTCAAAGAAATTGGTGCATGAAATGTGGTGGTTTGCTGTGGCAATCACTTTGAAAGCTGGAGTACTGTAGACCGTTAGTCATCACAACTCTGTGAGTACGTGGTACTTGGCAGCTTTACCCAAGAATAAAGTTTATACCTAGGAATTGCAAGGAAGAAATGACCTTTGTCTTGGAGTCTGTCTAAAACCAAATGTGGAATGAAACAGTTAAACCATTTTCCACTTTCTCTTTTGATGAAAACATGTAGATATATCATATGTATTGTAGCATATTGTACCTTTATGCTGGTTTTTAAATTACATTATTTTGACTTTTGTTATATTTGTTTATTCTGAACCTGTTAAAAATGGGAATAAAACTCTTTAAGAATCCTCCTATATACTTTTTGTACATATTAAGTAAGAGGCAAAGACAAGCTTATTTTTAACAATCTCTTGCAAATCACCTTTAACAGCATTTGGGTTTTTTATTTTAAACTCTTTCCTTTCAGTTACTCTTACGATAGCCATTGTTATATGTGCATCCAGCAAAATATATGCTAATAGAAGCCATAAATCCTTGCTTTAATGCAGACCTGTGGCAAAGCAAACAAGACGCTGTCTTTACTCCTGCCTGATAAATGCCACCATAATGTTGCTATTTATTCTCAAAGAAGCAGCTTGGCTCCTACATGATTTTTCTTTTCCACTCGTGGGCCACTGGTAGGTCTCATGGAACATCACAGTTTTGGCCTTCCAAGGACTTAGGCAATGACCTTCAAGGAAAATGAAATGAGGAACTGATATTTCTCACATAAAAAAAATAAAATAAGCTTTCTTAGACCATTTTAATGTGCCTTATCAAGAAACAGTTGATAATACAAAAGGATGTTTCATTTGTGGTTTATAGTTCACCTTTATATAGCATCTCTTGCTAAGGTGAAGGGTAATTAAGTAAGGCTCAAGCAAAATCTTTACTAAAGGTCAGACTATCTGGGCTGGCACTGCTGGCCAATGGTTTACATGACAAAATTATGGGGCCAAGTGAGGAAACATGCAGGGATGAGGAAACATATACCGTGCACATTAAAAAGACATTGTTGTTTTGGAATGGTCATCTGTGTTCCTCTGAAACATTAGTCTTACACATATAAAAGGTGGTCTAGTATTAGGTTTGCCAAGTCTTAATGTTGGGGGTGCAAGTAATAAGTAGGTTAGATGACTAACCTACTTAAACGTTTTTTTAAAATGACTTTTTTCTTCTAAAAAGTCTCATTTGGATTCTGCTTCTGTCTCTCTATAGTAATTCTACTGTTACATAAATAAAAATAAAGTGTTTGGACTTAATTATATCTCATATTCACTGCTGAAATAAAGATATTTTAAATAAAATAAAGAGTTTTACACAAGAAGAATGGCACGTGATTTAATTTACCTTTAAAAATATTATTTGTTGTTTCTGGTATAAATCTCAGTCTGCTCTAGGGCAGAATTATGGATTATTCAAAGTGCATCTTGTCTTGGAGAAAAACCTAAATTAACACCAGGAAAAGTAACTCTGCATAAAGTTACTAACGGCAAAATTTATTATTAATTATTTTTTTAATTGTGACACTTCTCTTCAGGAAAAAAAACCACCTCACACACATAAGATTCTGGGAATTCATATATTTTTAATTGTCTTGCAGATCAAAAACATGACTAGACTTAGGTATTGAAGTCTCATTTAGTGCCGGCTGCTTACGCGCTGCCACTGTCTAGACAAAGCTTTTGCGGGGAGATGGGAGTCACCTCCCTAAAGAGAGCTGCGTGTGGCAATGCTGCTGCCGCCCAGGAGCCCTGACCTTGCTTCCTTTCTAAATGCTCTGTGGTCTCTCAGCCTAATTGTGCTTGAAGCAGTGAAACTGATGTGTTCCATGTGACATGTGCAGGGAACTAATTGAATTTTTTTAATGAAATTTTGGAACAGATATGCAGGGATTTATTTTCTTCCTTTCTTCCTTTTTAACATTTAATAGCATGTAATCATTGGTCATTTTTCCTGGCTTTGAGTATCTAATGATCAAATTCCACTGCGGCTATTTGGCTAACAGCTAGAAAGTCTAAAATAAACATGTGACCTTGACATTCAGAGATCTACTGCAAATGCAGGTGAAAGGGCTGGAAGAATATATCCCCAAGTTTTTTTTTTTTTTAATAATACAGAGAAGATTTCTATTGACTCGGAGTCAGAAAGAGATGACATCTTTCCGTTCCAGGTTTCTACAATAACTTTAAGTATGCAAAGGCAGAAATAATAAAAAGTGTTACAGTATTAAGAAAAGGCCAAAGAACATTGTTTTTCCAATGCATTTTAGCTATAAATGTAACATGTGGCTTTTGAAATGAGGAAGAAAAGTAGGCCAACGCGTGTTATACATATGATTGAGCAAGACAAAAACTGAAGCTTTGAATGAATGCTTTTGTAATAGAAATGGGGAAGATAACCTGTATAAAACCATTAATATAAATTTAGGGTCTTAAATGAATGGCAATTAATGTAATTTGGAAACACTAGTGTTAGGATTGCCACAATCAGTGTGGAACCAGTGGTAGGCACAGATGTTATTGCTTTTATTCCAATGGCACACCAGTCCCAAGATATATAGATAATATTCCTGTAAATGAGCTTTCAGACCCTCCAAACACATAGTTTCTCTGTGCTTGCACTTTGCCAGCAGCAGGGGCACATCCTGAGATGCAGTTAGCTGGAAGTATGCATCAGATTAAAACACTGAACATTTAAAAATCAGCACTTCTTGATGGTGTTAGCTGTGGCCTGACCAATTTTGCAGACAAGCTAGCAGCCACTGATGGCACTTCCACCACTCTGCAATTTCAGATAGCCACAGTGGTAATAATACTCATTCACGTGACTTTAGCAGTGAAACTGCCTGGTGATGGTCAACAGGCAATCCCAGGACAAAGTATGGTTTGGTCACAGATTATAGAAAAGGCTTTCTGAACTTTCTGTTGTGAGATCCTATATCTAGGAGAAAGGAAGAGCACATCCTCCCCAGCCCCATTCAGGGGCATGGAGCAGATAGTGAAAAAAAAAAAAAAAATTAACTGGAGCATTCATCCATAAAGCTGTTCCTGAACCAATTGATCAGTCAGCTACTATACTGCTTACATACTAATTACTACTAAAAGAAGATAGGCTAATGACAGTAGCTTAATGAGAACCTGAATAATGAAGCCAGTACCATATTTTCATTGAGTGGCTGGGGAAACATGACTTTCTTGCTTTTGTAACACTTAGGCAGGATCGTAGGCTATGAAGTTGCCACTGACTGAGACCACTCAAGTCACGTCAATGTGATGAGAAGGGAGAAATTGTGAGAGTATCTTGTTGAAATCAGCTCCTCTGCTGCTAGTAGTATGCTTTTTGGCAAATGCCATAACTGCTTGCCAACTGTTTAAACAAAGTCAAAAAATACAGCTCAAATAGTATTCAAACTATTTTGAAAAAATTAAAAAGGAACTAGTTGTGGATGTATTTGCTGGGGGCGGGCAGTAGAGAACATCAGACAGAAGCTGAGAGAGAAAGGATATTTGGGTAGAGTTGTCTCATGTTTTCCCAAGCAGGGAGAGGAGTTCAGGCAGGAAAGAGATGAGACAGGGCAAGCGGAGGATGGCATGAAAAAGGGAAAACTGGGACACACCTTCAAGGCCAAATGCATGCTAGGAATGAAACGGGGAGGGGGGGTGGAGGGGGGAGGATACCTGTCCTCCCTCATGAAAACAAGGGCAATAAAGGTCCCTGCCTCTCCAACTGTCTTTTGGACTCTCTGCATATTTCCCTAAGGAAACCGGCATCAGACTCCTTGCATCTCTTCTCTCTAACTGCAAACAAGATCCGATGGATCCCTTTGCCACCGAGGGCATCCAAAGTCCTCTCCCTTCTCCCCGCCTGACCTCAGAGGGTTCAGTGGCCCTTACTTCTCTTCAGACAGAGGCAGGCCCTTACTTCTCTTCAGACAGGAGGAGGAGGGAAAGGGAGGACTGCACCTTTCCACCGCCCCTTACCTGTTCTCTGGGGTTGGGAGCTGAGGCTGTAGCGCCTGGGGTCTCCGGTACACTAAAATTGCCTGAGTCCTTCTTTCTGTTATGGTGGTAATGACATCTATGACACGGGTGTATGATGTAAACAACCACCAAGCCTCGCAGTGCTAGTTACTAACGCCGGCCCTGATGGGATCAGAGATTGCAAGCCCCTGGCCCCGGGCAGGGAGGATGAGACCCCACCAAGGTGAATGGAGCCATTTACAACTCTCAGAGCTGCATTGTTTTCTCCCCGTACTCCTCTCCAAGGGGTGTTTTCATTCGTGAGATCCTCCCGCTGAGAAGATTGGAGCAGTTAACACCTACTGGAGAAGTTCTCTTTAAACGTTGATTTCTTGCAGACTGGCTAGATGGTCTGCAGTAGGACATAAGTACTTTGATTGCCCCAAAATTGGTATGGCTCCTCACGGTGCCAGAGAGAAGAGTGAGTTACCGAAACCTCCTCCCTCATTTTCAGGGGTTGAAGCCTTACTTATCTTAACGGTCTGGAAAGGCTCAAGATCCGATGATGTAAATGAAATCTGTGTTAACAAAATCATTTGCCCGTTGAGCACTCAAGATAAAGAGACCTTTTTCTATCTTTGGCTTTAACAGTTTAACAGGTAGTGAATCCTTTTGAGGAAAAATTACAGCTTTGTTGTTGGTTGGTGTTGTTAAGGACCAAGCACTTCTTTTCCAGGTGTCTTCACATTTGCACCTGAAAGGGAGCTTACTGAATTAAGGATATGCTAACGAGCCTTAGTTCATTAATATCACAAGGAAAAAAAATAAATCGAGGGACTTTATCTAATCTCCCTGAAACCTGTCTAATCTAGGACAAACTGTCCTCGGTCTCCAAGTCTAGACAAAACTTTAGATAGTGACATTATGTGCTATTAGTGCTTAAAATCTTTGTGGTACTGATCCCTAAACCTGTGATGAAAGGACTTTTCCAAGACATCTTCTTTGTGCATTGTCACCCCATCAGTGTTACTCATTCCTCACCCTGTGTTCAATAGTTGATCACCTGGAGCATGAGATCATATGATTCTCACTCACCTTCTGAGCTTTTCTGCTGCTGGTCATGTTACCGAAAAGCTCGGAATGAAGAACTTATCAACACCAATTTAGTGTAGATAAGCAGACACTTCTTTATTGACGGCCGGGTGCGCGGGGAGTCCTCTCATTAAGACTTATCGATACATATTCATTAGATTTCCAAGAAAAGTTATACATATTCATTAGATTTTTGGGAAATCATTAGCATACGTGACTATCTTTTACGCAGGCGTAGTGAAGGTCTCTCCGAGGCGTGGTAAGTCTTGGAGGCGGGTAGCTTTTGACCAGGAGGTGTGTTTTGGTATTATAATGAAGCAAAGCTCGTCTAGAGTTCATGATTTCTTCATCGATGTTATGGCAACAGGTGCAATCCATCCTTTTTGACAGTAGCTATGCGGTTATCTCTAACGGCTCTAGCCAGGTACCTTCCAGGAGCCTTGTACTGCACATCTATCCTTGGGGATCGGCCGCTGCGTTCAAACAGGCCGTTGTCAGGGTAACGTACTGATACGACTCTTACACCACCCGTTGTCAAGGTATTTCTTTATCCTGTTCTCTAAGTTCTAAATGTTCCTACTAGACGATTTAGCCAATATCTCCGGCCTTGGTGCGGGGCTATACAGGGGATTTCACAGCAGACACTGGTTGGTGGTTAAATGTATAAAATACATCATACATATGATTTTGCTAAAATATTAAAACTAAATGTGATTAATTCTAACTAATAACAAATCAGTGACAAATCAGTAACAGTCAGACTTTCCTTTCCTTGGGAGAACGATGGGAGCCAGATACATAATCTTTCTTTCTAAATGTCACAGGGCAGAAAGGTTCCAGTCAAATCTCAGGTCTCCTTCCAGTCCCAACAGCTCATGAAGCTAACACAGTTAAGGGAGATCTATAACCTTGCCTTTGTTTCTGTGTCTACCTGCTCAGTATTTTTCTAACAGTTCATTTCGTAGGCCTTCTTAAGTCCTCTGGAAATAGTCCAAGGCAGGTCTGGGAAGACTTTTGCTCTGATGTGCTTGTGCTGCATGCAACAAGTAGTCATTCCCACATTCCCTGGACTTAACTGATTCCAAGCTAAAGGGACATAACTACCTGCCTCCAGCTCACTGATTTTTCTGGAAGCCAAGTTTGCTTTCAGTATGTTAACACTTCCCTTGACGACAGCATTAACTTCTAAAGTCAAGATGCGTGAGACCCAAGACGAGATCCTCTCTTTCTCTCTCTCCAGCTTGGCAATCCAACTTCTGGCAAAGTGAAGACATGTTGGTAACAGGGACAATAGCAGTGGTTAACAAGTTGGAGGGGGAACCTGATGATGTTGTATGGCTTGATTTTCTTTTTAAGAAGTGCAGATATAGGCGGAAAGCACACAGAATTCATATGCCTGAAAAGTAATAGTTTTTAGAAGACATTTGCATGAATAATCAACTCTTAGTTCCAACAGGAACACGTAGGCATTATAGGCACCTCTATATGTGCCAGACTAGAGATTTTGCTACATATGATACTAACATAATGAAGCTAGGAACATTCAGTCAGTGAAAGATCTCCTCCAGCAGCTCCATTCTGCCAGGGCAGTCCATTATGTAGCTTGAAACAAAGGCCCACCTTATACACCTACTTTTATCACCATTTTCTGTTTCTGTGTGTCTTCTAGTTTAGCAGAACAACTGTGGCTTGTACAGTTTCCTGTTAGAAGTGATATGGTTGCTTTGACTAGATTTTTTTTTGGTTGATGAAGGGGAGATGAGATCAGCTACCAACTGTGACTAAGTCTTGTAGCTGTCAAGGGATTAAAATAGAGTAATGTGTACATGCCTACCATGTAAAAATAAGGTGTCTGTGTATGTGGCAAAGGTGGGCTGGTTCCATCGGCTGCTCTTGTCCAAGGTTATCCTACGTTATAAACTGATGTAGATGGTTATTGAACAGATGGGGGCCATCTATCAACACCAATCCCTCTGTTCACCTAGCAATGTCAGAACAAGGGGGCAGTTGCCTCTAAAAGCCACTTACATATTAATCCACTCAACTGTTTTCTGCTTGTACATCTGGGGATGAGGCAGGATCAGACTCTAGCCATGACCTCACACAATCCTCCTTCTGCAGTGACACCCTTGCATAATAGAGAAGAATATTTGTGGTGTAAGGGTCATGTGTCACAGCAGCACAGGGAGTCACAAGTGCCATGACTGTGTCAAGGATTTTTTAAACAAGTGTGACTGGCATAGGGCCTTACACGTCTGTCATATAGCCTTGTAAGAGGCAGATCTGGGATGCCCTAGGCAAGGCTGTTCCCAGATGTAAGGTCACCATCACACAACAATGATGTCCCTGTGAGGTGCTCCAACGGACAATCATCACATTTGACCAATAGATTATCAGAGTGGATGTTGTAACAACACAGCATTGAGTTTGAAAGGAAATTCTTTTCCTATCTGAGCCAAGAAAAATTTTCCAGTAACAGCAGGAAGATTCAACTTGGATACCTACAAACTATTGTGAGTTAATAATGGCTAGGCAGAAGGCCAGTGGAAATAGATAGTATTTGTTTTAAAAAATATATTCGTCCCTTTCCCCTTACACTTTGCCTGCTGTTTGTCTTCCTGGACAGCAAGCGCTTAAGAGCAAAGCTGCGCTTATTGCTTGGGATCAGTCATATTACTTACTTAATCAACAGTTACTAATGATAAATAGTAATAAAATAAAACATTAACTTCTTTTTACCCACATCTGAATCTGTCTCTCGGTGAAGTACTGCATTTGTTACTGCTGCGTCTGACCATATGTTCGTACTGGAATCCCTTTAATGTCATCACAGCAGCAATACACCTGGGATGTAAAAGCTGTTAGAAAATCCCTGGTGTCAGGGCTGAAGGCAAGAGACAGAAACCAAGAAAGTCAAGAGATACACCAAACTAAAGGGTATGGTGTAAAACTGGCAAAGAGAGTGGTGAAGAGTCAAGAAATCCATGTAGCCAAATGTGAACTCTGGGCCAAGGAACAGGCAGGGACAGACCAAAACCTGGCAAGCTAGATAATAGTGAGCTCCTACAACACCCAACAAGAAACAGACATAGCGATTAGATTCCCTTATCGCCGACCGGTCTAAGAAGTCAACTCTTAATCTCGGCTTTGGCCAAATGGCTGACTGCAGCTCAGTTGTCTTGATGGATACAGCAGCATCTATTACACTCTGACAAGAACTTGGAGCCCATATGACAGCCTGTCCAGAAAAAAGTAATGAGATGCACACCTCATACATGTTCCTACATAATGATGATGCAGCAGGTCGCTGATATATGTAAGGAGGCATTGAAAACAGGCCGTGTTTTGCAAGTCTTTGCACCTCACTGTAATAATAAACAGTAATCAGTCATTGTCGTTTTTCTGCATTTTTCCTTCTGACTCTTTAGAGGAATGTTACACTAGAGCAATCTAGTTTCATTAGCTTTGAACAAGCTGCTGCAGTCACTTCCCTGGAAATGGCAAATATACACAAAATCACTTTTTTTTATGAGTATTGTAATAAAGATTCAAGAAGGAGTGATTGTACAATATTCTAGTGCCCATATCATTCACAAGACCAGACTACCACAACGAATCCCCAAACCTGTGAAGCAATTTTTTTTCCCCTCACTATTCTTCACTTTCTAGTTTTAAGCCCATTCAATTTCATTAGTATTCCTTCACTGTGTTGTCAGCCTGCATTATGGTGGGGTTTTGGAAGGCCTTCAATAAAAGAATACTTGACTGTGCTACAACCCTCACCCTTTGTACCCCTGTTCAGATCCCAACAGAATGAATTTCTAAATGCCTGCATGTTGCAGGAAACATGAATTCTTAATGAATCTTAGGATACAAGTCTAAACAGATGACAGTACTTTCCAATCTGCTATGGAAACAATATGTTTTAATTAAGTATAAGGTTTAATAAAATTTTCACTCCTTGTACAAAAATGAATGGTGATTAACAGACGGCTGACAAGCCAACTCTAATAATTTCTGATTAAATGCTTTTGTTTAGTGTTTTCAGTCACTCTCTACAGGGAATTAATTACTGGAAATGAAAAAAATGAAGGTTCATGCCAGTTCAATATCCTTGAGAAAGTGGAAGGTAATCAACTGTATAAATTACAGTGGCATATGCAGGCCAGCTAGCGGTCAAAATTTGTACAACATATCCCAGCCAGTTTTTAAGTTGGTTAGATTGAAAAGCGTGCGTGAGGAAAATCGATACATATTCATTAGATTTCCAAGAAAAGTTATACATATTCATTAAACTTCCGGGAAATCATTAGCATATGTAAATGTCCTTTACGCAGGCACAGTGAAGGTCTCTGGTGGTCCTCAGGAGTCCTCTGGTGGTCTTTCATAGTCTTCCTCACTCGTCTGCTTCTTGACCTCTCAGGTGTCTCCAAGCAACAAACTGGTGTTCATAACGGTTTCCTTAGTTTCTAAAACAAACACTACAAGACTACCAATCTTTGTCAAAACTTCTGTGGTTAAATGATTTTGAACAATACTTATGGTTACACATTATACATTTTCTAAGCTCCTAAGTTCCTAAGGCTACATTTCAAACTTAACACTCCCATACTTATGCTTTACAATTTTCTACTTTAATCAAATCAAACTCTTTTATAATCAGATTTTAATTTCTTTATCTTGTTATCTAAGTTCTAAATGTTCCTACTAGATGATTTTAGCCAATTTCTCCGGTCTTGGTACGGGGCTATACAGGGGATTTCACAACAGACACTGGTTGGTGGTTAAAAGTATAAAATACAACATACATATGACTTTGCTAAAATATTAAAATTAAATATAATTAATTCTAACTAATAACAAATCAATGACAAATCAGTAACATTCAGAACAAGATGCCATTGTGACTTTTCTTCAGTTCGTGATTTTTTTTTAATGACATTTACTTATTTACAGTGGCCACTACTACCGTAGGTTCAAAACATATGTTTACATGATTCTTTCATGCTGCAAATTGCTCTTTAAATAAGCAAACCAGCTTCTAAGGGCAAATCTGCATGGAAATACATGAGGAGAACCACCCACCAGTGATTTAATGGGAAGGGTGTGAGTAGATGGGCAGGGAGTGCTGTCACCCTGCTCCCAGGAGCTGTTTGTTGCAGTAGGCACTTACCGATGGACCTAAACTGAAGTTTCATCTGGCCTTGCTAAGGCCATTCCAGCTAAATTGGTGTAACAGGTACTCCAATAAATGTCCCCAAACAGGTTTTCTCTAAAGCTAATAAAAACAGAGAAAAGGAACAACTTTTTATTATCCATTGTCCTCAAAGAAGTGCTAGTTTGAAAATTTACCTGGGAAAGTTTACTTGGCAGCAAGCTTGAGTAGGCAAACCCTTAGCTGAAGTCTGTGAATCTAGACTTTTTGCTCCTCTGAGTTGATTGCCAATTAACTTGAGTTAGTTAACAGCTTTGTAAGTGTTAATCTATATATTTCATGACCAATTGAACACAAATGTTTGTGTTTTTCTCCGGGTCTAAGCCAATTGGCAATCAATTAACTTGAATTTTAGCAGCTGCAAATGCAGTACTCTAGAACAAATGCATGCTCTCTGTGCAAAGTGAAGGCTGATTTTTCCCTGCAGAAAACCAGTACCAAGTCATTTGATCTCTTATCGCTATGCTATTTGAAGTGTCTTCCACTTCAGTTTGTTTCCAGTGCCCCATAAGCTTTGTACAGGCCGTGCGCAAGAGCTGAGAGAGAACTTTATGCACGCTTCTGATAATCTTGTGTTTGTCCAGGGATTCTTTAAGAGTTTCTAATATTGCCTTGATAATCACCATTTATGCTGTTTAGTTGTCAGTGAACTTCAGCTGAGCTAACCTGTTCATTGCACAGGACTTACTATAGCAGTCTGCAATATTAGTAAATTATATAGTCATATATATGAACTTGTGTCATTCAAAATTTCCATTAAACAAATTCGAAGTTTTCCAGTGGAAGTGAAAAATCATTCAGAAAGAGCAAATAATTTCAGGCATTTTGGGGTCACTGCCTACAGCCAAAGGTAAGAAAATATGATTAAATATTTAATTCATCCATGATGGAGATTCATGGGGATCTAAATTTCTGTTCACTTTTTTAACTCTTCTCCAGTTGATTTCACTGGGAGCTGGAACAGCAGAGGCCAAAGAAATATGGACTAGGATAAAATGCAGAGATGTATTTCCCAGAGTTCTGTTTTTATTTTGTCTTATACAACATATGATAATTATAATTAATTATATAATAAATGTAAGTATAATAAACATTTTTTCTTTGTTAGAGTTCTAGAAAATAGAAGGAAGTTTCTTAATAACTTGGCTAAATGTTCAGTGCTGTCAACTATATTACTTTGCTCTGGAATCGAGAAAGCTTTTCTATAAGGTGGCAGCAAGATGTAGGCAAAGGGTTGCTGTCATATGTATAGTCACCATCAGCCAATGAAGTTTGTAAAGCGCTGTGAAAGCTATGCAGGTGAAAAAGACCATTGGTACCAGTGCAGGTTTTGCCATTGTGGACGTTAGTTTTTAAAATAATATTAATTAATAAGAACTTAGTAAAGAATATGAAAACGTGTATTATCTGTTCTGCAAGCGTGACTCATACACGTTCGCCTCATCACCTGTATCAGTAGGAGTTTGTCACAGATCGTAAAAGGAGTCGGATCATGCCCTTGGTTTGTGACATGAAAAGTCTGTTCAGCAGAGGAAGAGGAAAAGCAAGGTCTCAATTATTATCAACATTGTTATGAACACTTTCTCACACTAACAGGCAGTTACATGGGAAAAAAGACTTCTAGTGAGTAACTGCTCTTTGTGGTGTTAACAAACATACCACCCAGGCCTCAGGTTTTGAGACAATTTTTATGTTCTCCTTTTCTTTCAAGTTACCTTGCCCTTGCTTTCCAAATAACTCGTTTGTTGTCTCACAGAGAGATGCAGCTCTGACTTCTGAAAGACAGAAGGGCTCCCTTTCTCCTCTCTCTACCGCTTTTCAGCCTTGCAGTGGAGGATTTTCTTTACAGCTTCAGGCCTTCTTATTCATTTTCTCTCTAGGGCAGCCCTTCTTTTGTCACAAGCTGAGAAATGATCCTGTAGTCATTACCCAAGCAACATTCCCCTTGAAATGATTGGGATTTTTGGACAAGAACTGCAGAATTGGGTCCTATGCCACCAAGAGCACGTTGGCTAGGAGTTGTCAGGGAAATTATGATACACAGCTATTAGAGCTAGTTGAGTGGATCACCACAACAAGCACTAGACTGGGGAACAGTGTATCTTTAAAATGCACTCAAAATTCGTGGTTTACGTAGGGACTGACCAAGATTTCCAAGATCAATTGCTGAAGTTTTTCTTTAAGTATATTGGAACACTACATTTTAAATTATGAGTAGCGGTAGAAATATCCTAGAGATGACAATGAAGCTCGTGCCTGCTGAAGAGACTCAAAATGACAGAGAAATGGGGAAATCATAGATCCTGAGATAAGAGATCATAATTGCATTTATTGTTTTAACTCATTTGCATTACTTTTTCTCGCTGCAACTTTTTTTTCTTCATGCATAGCTGTAAAGTGTCATTATTTATTAGCTATTCTGAAATGTTTCATGTATTTTCTCATTTGCAAATGTGCCTGTGAAGCTGGTTAAAAAGTAGGGCATACTGTTGAGATGTGTAAAAATATTCATGAATTAAGTTCTGATCTTTGTAAGATTCCGAGTGATCCGAATTCTTCCACTTCATCAGGACCTGAGGTACTCTGTACCTTTCAAGCACGTGCTCAGCACCTCATTTGAAAAAAAAGCCGCCTAAAATAATTTACGTGCAAGGTCAAAAACAGCAGGATTTGTCAACTTTCCTTGGAATTTGTTGCAGAAGTTAAGTTAGAAACTAGGGGGTCTGTTTGATCGTACAGAGTAGAGAAAATGTTTGTTATTACACATATCCTTTCTTCAGCAGCAACATCTCTCTTCCCCCAGACCCTAGCCCCAAGCGGTTGTGCATATTCCCTCACTTACGCTGGGTTGTTATCGGAGAGATCAGTCTATTGATTTGAGTATCAGTGCACCAGGGAAAGGAAGGGATGGTGTGAGGGAGGACCGGTTTAGCTGATGCTGGCTTTGAGAAAAGGTCAGTACCCCCATAGCCTCACCATCATGAGAAAGTCTGTCACTACTTCTATTGATTAGGTCAAATCTGCATTAAAAAGTGTTTTGCCAGTAGCAAAAGGGGCACTGCCAATAAATTTTATATTGGTTCAACAAGCAGACTGAAACCTCTTTTTGTTAACTCATGAGCATTAGGCTGATGAAATCCAAAGCATTCTAAAATAAGTTGTAATTTCTAGATGATTTATGAAAAATGCTTGTTTCTAAAAATGGTGATGTACTCCACAGTCAGTTTACTCTGGTGTTCAGCTATCGTTCCAGACATAAAGCTCTTCCTTACCACAACTTAATCCGCCTTCCTGTGGATACATTTATTTATTTACCTCTGCTTGGACAATAGACGAGTTACCTCTAGAAAGCTGAGGTTTATTATGCTTTTCTATGCTAATGTAAATCTGTATATTGTAAGGCTTTTGCTATTACATAGGCATTTAAAAAACAGAAAAAACCTTGCATGGAATCTGAACACGGGAACAGCTCCTGCTGATTAACGGACATCTTCTCATAGGATGGTCTTGAAAGAGACTGTTCCCTTTCATGACACTATTAGGTTTGGAAACTTTTGGCAAAAATAAAACCATCTGGGGGATCCCCACTTCAACCTTCTATAGCATATGCTTGTTAACATATTTATATATTTTAACTAGAATAGACTAATATTTGATGTTATGTTTTGCTGTCCTAAAACAAGGGAAGTAGAAAAGTGGAGAGACAAACTTCAACCCTGAAACCAGACCATTCATAATTACCAAAACAGGTGTTGCAAGCAAAACTTTTTTATTTCCACAAAACAGCACTTTTTTTTCAGTAGAACATGTATAAAAAAAAATATTCCAACTAGCTATTACACTATGATTCACAAAAAGATAGAACATTTTTTTCAGAATTCTGCACAGAATGGAGCAAAATACCCTTCAGTTTTCAGTATAATTTTCTGTAATCTTTCATTACTCCTGATTGGAGAGTTAAAGTGACTGCTGAGTCATTAATAGTAAACAAAGAAGCGTATTGTTCCACAAGATGCTCTCTTGCCTGTGTCTTAATTGTAATTTCAAGGTTTAACACAGACTTACCTGAGAGAGTGCCAGTTAAAGTATGCATCTCACTAATTCTCTTACTGGACGAGTATAAGCAGCTTTTTACATAATGGTTTGTGTAGTCCATTAGCAGAGTATTAGCTATAATAGATAACATTCTTACTAAGACCATATTAATTAGAGCTTACACACAGCTAATCTGAGACCTGTACTGAATTTATATTGTTAGGTAAGCATAATGCTTCCATAGGTAAGTAATTTCCTTCATGGTGCTTTTAAGGAAAAGGAAACCCTAGCATCTGAGACATAAATATGCAAATTTTAACAGATATTTGGAAACCACGTAACATTTTTTAAAACTTGAGTGCTCCAGGCCATATTACAAATAATAGTAAGATTATGAGCAGCAAAGGACACAAAAGACTGAATACTTTTTAAACTTATTGGAACAGAAGGAGTGAGATAGCGAGCTAAGAAAATCTCTGTGAGAATTTCATGGATTTATGTTACTGCTTCTCATTTTGCCTTGAGTCAGACCCCAGTGCTGGGGTTCTCTAGTGTAACTTCTCTTCAGCAAAAAAAAAAAGACTGGTGTGTCTCTATGCTCACATTTTTTATTGATCCACATGAATCCACCAGTTTTGAGACAAACATTCTCTGAAATTAATTGGTTAGGAATCCTGTCTAAATACAGATTTAAATTTATTTTTAGTTGCATGGGTTTGTGGCCTCCTTATCACTTTGTTAAGTAGTTCTGCAATATAACCAAAGCTTAATATGTCTCTGGTATATCAGCTACCTGAAGGAACCCCTTAGGCAAAAACATATTAAATTTTTAAATCACAGATAACCATGAAACTAAGCAATTGCAAATTTATAAGCATAGCAAACTTCAGTACACTATCAGAAAAACTATGTATTGCAATGAAATTAAAATGCCACCATCTTGACTTCTGCTACCAACAGTAGGATCACTGCTGTTAGTAGAAAAAAATCCACTAACAATAAGCTGATAGGGCCACAATGTTCTGTTATCTAGTTACACCGCTGAGAATTATTGCCCATCCGTGTGCCAGAAGACAAGTGCTTCTCATCGTGACTGAAATGAAGTGGAAGAATGAGGGCTAATATGCTCGTAAATGCTCATGCCAAGAGTCATGTAAGTGACTGGGGGCTCACTAGGCAGGTTACCTCTGTAACTTCAGATGCAGAGTTGACAACCTTTTGAATTCATACCGCCCTCTCCCTTTTTTATTGAAAAGCTATTTTCATATTTGGAGTAGCTTTTCCTTTTTTTTTTTTTTTTTCCTTCTTTTTTGTAATGGTAGCCTTTCAAACATTGTGGGATATGTAAGTATTAGCCATACTTGTCTGTATTTAAAAATATCAGTCAGCAGTGTTTTAAAATCTCTCTTCCCAATTTATGCATCATTATTTTTGGAACATATACTTTAATTTCACCAACAGAGGTCAGTAAACCACTGAAAGAGAACCATAAGTGTTTGGCGCGAACACACCCTCGTCAATCTTTCTAACATCTTTCTGATAGTTTTGTTCAAAGGGCTCTTGTTCGGCTGCTTCAGTAAATATAAGCTTAGTTAACTAAAAGAAAAAAAAAGAAGAGAGTATATGCTTATGCGCACAGGAGAATGAGTTTTATTAGGGATATGAGTTACAGAAAATACTACATTGTTAAAAATCTTTTAGCATTAGAATATATTTGAAATACCTGCTATGAAGCCAATAACATACATACATGCATAGGTATGATCATTGCTAAATCAATTTGTCAAGGTTAAAACAGGCTGTGATTTAAATGGTAGTATTTTGACTGATCTGCTGAATTCTACCTTTCAAGCTTTGTGCTATTGAAAACCAACCTAGTGCGGAGAGAGTATGAAGAGGAGGATCCCAGAGAAGTAACATTTAATGATATTAAAATACCAGATTGAAGCACAGGAGAAACTAAGAGCTGTCACCGACTTGCTCATTTTGGCAGTAACACTCAGCTAATGGAACTATATTAACACATCATTTTCCAACTTTCAACTGTAATGAAAAGCTATTTTTACAAATCATTACTTTCGGTATATGGTGTTTCAGCCACGTGGATTCTATTAGTGTACAGGGGAGTTTCACAACTAAAGCTGCCTGTGCAGTACTGAAAGTGCACCTTTTATGTTGAGCTAATCCCAGAGGGGAGTCAGCACTTGTGCCTGTGTCCTTTTGACCTTTATCCTTTTAATGCATTTTGCCTCAGTAGCAAAAGGTGAAAACCTAGTTTTTATGTTTCAAAACAGACCGCTTCAACAGCAATTCTCTATGAAGCTAAGGAAAGTAACATATGCTCCTGTGGAAACGTTGAAAGTCCCTAGTTCAGCAATCAACAATAGCTTTACAAATGTATTTTTATAATCGCTTTTCTGGTAGCCCTTTGAAGCTCACCCGAACGGCCTCGCTACCACCCCTCTCAACAGCTGCGAGCATGTGAAGCCACTGGAGTGGAAGATGTTAATTATCATCAGCTACTGGAATTTCTCCAGGGACCACTTGTGGTTAGAAACATGCTTCCCTAAAGAACTGCACTAGGCGCTGGGATCATCTCTCCTGTAGCTTATCCGAGTCCCTCCGCTTAAGCAAAAGAAATAATCAATTAAAACTCCCTATCTTCACTTTTAAAGTGTTCTTCTCTTAGGACACGATTGTGTGATTTTCCTAAGCAATCTTAACTGTAAAAATCTTTTATTTCTGTGAATAGAGTTCCAACAATAGGCATTTTCATGTATGTGAGTTTCCAGGGACTAGGTTTAGCATACATACAGATTTTGTCTAAAACTGGAGAAACAAGTCTAAAATGAAAAAGGAACAAAACCAGAAAACATAGAAGACAGACAAATTGATGGACACAACTGCGTGTGGGGCTTTTTTTTCCCCCATCAAGAGTCATTTGTATTTCCTTTTTATGGCCAAGAAAAAGCTACGCACCTTCCCCCCACGTCATCAGAAAACCATACACACAAAAATGGTCTTTCCCCTTCTGCTTTACCTCCTGCTATTCAGTGGCATTTTGAGTCTAAACTAGTTAGCATCAGGAGCTTGATGTGATGTCAGCAGGTGAGATATTCCCCACAGGAACCAAAATAGTAGATGAGCTGGCAGGAAGATCTCCAGAAAAGGAAATAACAGAAAAGCAAGATTCCAAGCCTAGCCTTTTACTGTGACTACTACAAAGCACCTTTAATGGCCGAATACATCCTTAGATATACCTTGTAGATCCCTCTGTGGTAGTTAAACCTAGTAATCACTACCACCACCACAAAAAGACCAAGTCGGGTCAGTCTCTAGCTGCAGAGAAACCAAGATGAACTCAGTAATCTGCAGGACTCAACTCCCAACATGCTAAGAAAGAAGAATGCTGAGGACAGTTCACTTTGCCCTTTGCTACGGATGAGTATGGCACACGTTCCCCAGTACTTTATGAAGTGACACACCAGTCTTTTTTGATAACTTACAGGAGCTGAAGAAAAACAGTCACCCCGCTCTCTAAGAATGCTGTCCCTTTCCTGTAAGGGCACAGGAAATCCCCCTCCACCCCCGGAGGAAGGCGTAAGCAGGAGGAAGGAAACTGAACCTAATGGAAAGTAAACACGTCAACTGTGAAAACAGTAACGACCAGCAACTACAAAAATCCTTCCTTGTTATACCCGAGGACAATGAGTACTCTGCTATTTCAGTTATTCAGTGTTTACAGAGTTAAACCCCCCACAATTACTGGCCAATTCCCTTCTGTGTACACCATTAGTGCTGTTGTATTGTACACCTTCTCCAGTTCAACATCAAATACAGTGATCGAGATATAGATACAGTCAAGATGAAGGATTGCTTAATTCCTCCAAAATGGTCACTGCTTAATGGCATAGACCTATTAACTCTGGGTCAGCTGCTGTAGGCCTTTACAAGCCACAGAAAGTAACAGAATAGGTGTTCCCCAGCTGGCATCAAAAGTAACGGTGAAGATAAAAGTGAGCACACAAACACAGAACTGTTATATACAAAAAAAGTTTAATTGAAATACCTGTATAAAAAAAATATGATCTCCATACATTTCACACTGTTAAACAGAAGAAAAAAAAAATCCAAATCCAAGCTGCATAAATGCAACCAGATCACAGAAACACAGCTATTAAAATAAATTAAGGTTTATGACTCTGCCACTCTACCTTCCAGAGCCAATGCACGGAGACTGTACAATGTCAGTAATTTAAAACCCTTCCAAACAGCATTACTTTACATTTCTGGTACAATAATACCAGACAAAAGGCATACTGACTAACTTTAACAAGTCATTCTATTTCCCTTCAATTAGACTTTGTACAACAATTTTCCATCTTCCAACAAAAATTGATAAGGTCAGAAATTTTTTTTTTCTTTTTTTTTTTTCTTTTTTTAAACAAAAGTTGACAGGAATGCAGAAAAAAAGTGCCATGGGCAAACCACTAGAATTCCCATGGGGAGAAGGAGGGGAAAGCACAGTGTTGAATAACTCTAACCAAATAAATTAACCAAATAGCCACAGCTGAAACCTGTGGGAGGGCTTCTAAACTCCAAACAATAAATAACTGTATAGTACATGGGAAAAACCGAGTTTACATAAACACATTATACAGGTATGGAAAAAAAAGTCAAGTCCTTGAATATTGCATTGATTGTGCATTCAACATGGCCATACATACTTTAAGACTCGCAGAGTGACAAAAGGCCGGGGGGAGTTGCGAAAGGGGCTTCTCATGCCCAATGGTAGAGATGATAAAAGGAAACATGAATAAAGGTTTCTGATAAAAAAGCTGATATACCTGCTCATATTTCTGTGCAGGCTATAGGAAATATTTTGAGCTGCAGAGGTGGGTTGGATTTGGAAAGGGCCAGGGGGCAGGAGTGAAATGTCTGTGTTCAAGTATTCCATCACCAGTGGATGGGACTACTTCATTCAATCACCGAACATGTTCTCCAATGCATCATAGGAGCTGCTTCCTCCAGCACTGAGTCTAAAGGGAGCAAATTCCTATAGTGAACTGGATCTTCTTTGGACATACACAGCTCAAAAAAGAAAGTCCCACTGAAGCAGCTTTCAAAAAGGCACTCAAAAGCAAATAAAATCTAGTCCAGGCTCTATGAGAGCAAAAAAGTTTACCATGTATTCAAGAGGTCACTGCTTTCTTAATAAGGTCAGTCTGTGACCAAGTACTGGCCTGCAACTCCCAAACATCAGCGTTTCCAAAGGAAATCTCTCATTCCAAAGCAGAAAAATAAAATCAAGTCCCTCAGACAACGAGTCAAATACAGAATAATGAATGCATTTTTCTAGCCCCTCCTACGTATTGGCAGCAGCACTGTGGTCTTTCTGCTTGTAGCTCCCCTCCCACTGCGAGGTCCTTAATAATTCACAGACTCTCATTACTTGAACTTGTGCTAGATACATCAGTATCAAGGGTCCGCAGCCTTACGTCACAGTCCTCAGACTTCACTACTTCAGATTTGTGCATCCATTGATGGTCAAAAATTTGCTCAAGTGTTGGTCTGTCTGAAGGCCTCAGTGAAAGGCACCATTTGATCAGCTGTTGACATTCTGTAACAAACAAACAACAAAGCAATTTTAGACTAAGAAAGGAAAAAGACAATCCTGAATAAAAAGTATCCACACGTACAAACTCAAATGTACAGGACTATTTAAAAAAAAAATAGAAAAAAGGAAAAAAGAAAAAAAAGCCCCCATGTGACCCCTATACAACTCACCAGGTGAAATTCTTCTCCTGAAGTTTAATTGTCCCCTCAAGATTTCTTCATCTTGCTCAAAAGGGATGTCTCCGCAAACCATATCGTACAGCAGAACTCCCAGAGACCATACTGTTGCTGATCTCCCATGGTATCTGTGGTATCTGATCCACTCTGGAGGGCTGTATACTCTCGTTCCTAAAAGCAGAGAGCGGAAAAAAAAAAAAAAAATTAAAGTCAAGGTTTAGTGTTTCCCCATTGTTCGGATCCTTCTAGCGGGGCTGAATTAAATTCCTAAACTTGTCATTTGGGAGTTAAAAAAAACACAACCAAAACATCTCTTAAGGGCCAAAGCCATTAGCGGTGTAATTTCAGGTCATCAGCAGGGTTACACCATCAACAAACTTGGCCCATCCGGCTGCGCTATTTTGTTGGGAGGAATAACACAGCCCCATCAGCTGACTGTTTACTGAGGCGAGCTCCCTTTCACTGACCATGTGGCGTCTGCAGCATCACACCAAAAATAGACACAAAAGGACAAAGGGGGCTGGCGGGCAGGAGAAGAGAGGGCGGCAAGAAGGTGAAAGCCCGGGCTGCCCCTGTTACGTGGGGCTAAGCTGCTTTACCCAATTCCGCAAGGCGGTAAACAAAATAGGGCCGCTTACGATTTTTACGTTTTTAAAGCCCCCCCCCCCCCCCCGGGCTTCTCTGCAGCAGATTTTCCCAACCCGCCCTCCCCCCCCCCCCCCCCCCCCCCCCCCCGTGCCCGCGGGCTCCTTGGATACCAAACAAAACCGGGAATTCGTGATGCCGAAGGTCACGTGCGGCGGGGCTTCAGGTTTCACAACAAACAGACGTGAGTGCGGCAGCTGGGGGGGGGCGGGCGGGAAGAGTCCCCCGTTACATCAGTCACACTCCAAGGGCAGGGGGAAATACTCTCCCCTCCTGTCACACACAGGCTTATTTTCAGCTTTCCCATCTCTAAAGCGTCAAGCCCGGGCCCGAAGCTAGGGAGCATGCTTGTCCCCATTGCTTTAAAATCTGCCATGCGGGATTTCCAGGACACCGGCAGAAACGGAGGGGGGTGGGGAGCTACCGCTTCAAGTTAAAAAAAGCACCGCATATAAAAACTGCATATCCATACATGGAAACATCCGACACTGGCAAAGCCTCCACGTAAACAGATCGCCCTCTAGGAAAAAAAAAAAAAAAAAGCCAAACCAAAACGCTTTTTCCAAGACAGGGAAACATAAACTGCTGCGTCACTGCCTGGAATCGCTCCTTCCCTACGCAACCGAACACCCCTGAGCTGCTTCGGGCCAAAGGTTTCCGTTACCGATAGACCCGATATGAACCCCGGCGTCAGAGGGGCCGCTCGCCAGGAACGGGATGCGCAGCAGCTGCCGGGAGGGCATCACCCCGGGGGGGGGGGGGGGGGGGGCGCGGGGGTCTGCCCAACGCGGCGCGGGCAGGGCACGTACCGTCGAAATCGGTGTAGGCCGTGTCCTTGAGGAGGGCCCCCGAGCCGAAGTCGATCAGCTTCAGCTCGCCCGTCCCGAGGTCGACCAGCAGGTTCTCGTCCTTGATGTCCCGGTGCACCACGCCGCAGCCGTAGCAGTGGCGCACCGCCTCCAGCACCTGCCGGAAGAACCCGCGGGCCGTCTCCTCGTCCAGGGCGCCCTTCTCCGTGATGAAGTCGAAGAGGTCCTTCACCAGCTCGGGCCGCTCCATGACGATCAGGTAGCCATCGGGCCGCTCGTACCAGTCCAGCAGCTTGATGACCCCTCTGAAGCCGGAGCCCACCTTCTTCAGGAGGACGATCTCCAGGGGCACCATGACGCCGCTCTGGGCACAGAAGGGGGGCGGGGGGGCCGGGCGCCCCCGCGGCGAGGGGAGGGGGGAGGAGGGCGCGGCCGGCGGGCCCCCTCCGCCGCTGCCGCAGTCCGAGGGGCGGGCGCGGCGCTGCGGCGGCGAACCCCCGCCAAATTCCCCCCCCCCCCCCCCCCCCCGCCCCGACGCAGAGGCCGCGCCAGCGGGGCGGGCCCCGCCGCGGCGCAGCCCCGCCGCCCCGGGGTACTTACAATCGTGCCCCACTCGCTCACCCTCTCCTTCACCACGCGCTTCACGGCGACCTGCGGAGCGGGGAGGAAAGCGGGCGCCGTGAGCGGCGGGGCGGGCGCAGCCTGCGCCCCCGCCGCGGAGGGCCGGGCCGGGCCGGGCCGCGCCGCGCCCGCAGCCTCCAGCTCCTGCCCGCCGCCCCCGCCCGGGAAGGGCCGTCCCGCGCCTCACCGGCAAGCCGTCGGCGATCCTGCTGCCCGCGTAGACGGTGCCGAAGCCCCCGCTGCCCAGCACGGAGCCCACCTGGTAGACTTTATCGAACGGCTCCTTCTCCTCTTGCACTGCGGAAACGAGAGGGAAACACACGGCGTTAGCGTCCGCAGCCGCGCTGCGCTCCGCCAAAAATAAAAAAAAAGAAAAAACATTAACAATAGTAATAAAAGCCCCCAAACGCTCTGCCCGCTGGACGCGTGTTATGTGCGCTGCCCCAATTCTGCCCAAGGCTTCCTTATTATTATTATTTTTTAAATTGTCTTCTCCAATTGAAAAAAAAAAAAAAAAGGAAAAAGCGCACCCCGAAGTTCCGGGGGCTGCCAGGCGCCGGTCAGAGGGGCCGGCCCGCGCCCCGCCCGGCACGGCGCGGCGCGCTGCGCTCGTCGTAGGGGAAACACCGCAGCCCCTGCGCCGGCCCCGCCGTACCTGGCTGGAGGATCTTCACCGGCAAGTGGTCCATGCTGGTGGGGCTGCAGATGTGAGCCAGCGAGCCGAACTTGGAGAGCAACATCTCCCGAGGGGGGGGCACGGCGAGTCCCCCGCGGCGGCGGCAGCGCCGGCGTCCTCCCGGCTCGGCGCTCGGCGGCTCGGCGCTCGGCGGCTCGGCGCTCCTCTCTCCGGAGCCGGCTGGGGGCGGCGGGCCGCCGGGACCTTCCGCTCGGCTCCTTCCGCGGCCGGCGGCGGGCACCGACGGAGTCCGCGGGGGTGCCCGCCGGCACGGATCCACGCGGCGGCCGCGCCGAGTCCTCCGCAGCGACGCGGCCGCTGCCGCCGCTCTCCCTCCTCCAACGGGCGAGAGCCGCGCGGGCAGAGCCGGAGCCCGCCGCGGAGGCAGGCGGGTTCGGGGGCTGCGGGGACGCGCCTGGAGCCCGCCCCTGCGGGGGCCGCCGCGGCGGGGAGCGGGCTGGACGCCGCAGTGGAGCCGTGGCGGGCAGCAGGAGCCGCGCCGCCGCCGGGCCTGCCCGCGCGCTTCTGAGCCGGCGGCGCCCCCGCCGAGCCGCCTCTTAACTCCCAGTATTTTGGTGCGGGCAGAGCGCGGCGAGCGCGCCGAGGATATCCCTCCGCGGGGGAGGGGGAAACACCTCTCCCCGCCGCCCCAGCGGCCCCCTCCCCTCCGCGCCCGGGCGCCCGCGGTGCGGCGGCCGGGACTGCAGCCTCCCGTCCCGCCCTGCCCCATCGGGGGGGCGGGCGGGGGGATGGGGGGGCTGGGAACTACTTATTTGTAGTAACCGACGCGCAGAGTTACAGACTGAGGAACGCATCACGCATTAGCGGCGGAAAAAAAAAAAAAAAAAAAAAAAAGAGGGCGGGGGGTGTGGGGGTAGATTCTCCTGTTTGCGTTAACATTTCCGCATGGCCAATCGCGGGGCGCCTTTTCAAAGGACCACCGGTGCGGCCAATGAGGAGGGGTCTCATTTGCCTTGGAGTGTCCTCCAAAGATGGAGGACAAGTGTCCTCCAAGTGTCCTCCTCCTCCTCCTCCTCCTCCTCCTTGTCCTCCTCCTCGTCCTCGTCCTCCTCGTCCGGCGGCGGGGCCGTTGCGGCGGCGTGCCGTGAGGCGCCCTCTTCCACGAGGCTGCGCCCGGAGCGGGTGTTGGGGCGCTGCCACCGTGAGGGCCTGGGCAGCGGCCTCGCCTGAGGGGAGAGCGAGAGAGCTGGGAGAGTCCGGGGGAGAGGAAAGCCCGAGGGCGCTCAGGGGATCTTGGGGTGTCTGTCCAGCAAAAGCTGTGCGCCACTGATTTAGAAACCGGTTAGTGCTGTGCTGGGTGGGCAACAGTGCCTTAATAACTGTTGCGGCAGCTACTGTAAGACCGCTGGCCAGATGCGCGCAAGTGGAGAAATGGCGTGCGGATGCGCCAGGCTGGAGCTCAACCGGGGAATACCACGACGTTTGCAGACAGGAGGTCAGCACCTCCGCATCCCCGGCACTGCCACCCCTTTTACACCACGGCAGTCCCAGGTGCATAATGGGAGTGTCTCACGTCCCCTCTGTTGACAGTGGTGAAGTCGGAGGTACCGGTACTGCACGGGGATCCCTAACGTGAGGGTATTTTTGGACAATCACTTGAAGAGCTGGCAGTCAGTCCTTCCCACCCTCGGCACTGGGAGAGCCTTGCAGTTGGCATTGTCTGATAATAGTAGTGCTGTAAGCTCTGGCAGTCATGCCCATAAACAAAGCAAGGGCTTCTAGGGAGAGGTAATATCTTTTATTAGATTAGACCAGCTGATGTAAAGGTCAAGTTTTCAGGCACAGTTTCAACCCTTCATGTCCCAGAATGTGTTTTTTGAAGCTAGATCAGTTGAGCTATAAAAGTTACTACCTCTTGTACAGACCATGATATTTGCAGAGGAACCAAACTAAACCACTCAGTTTATTGAGCAGCTGAAGAATTCAGGAGGTTCCATGTTTACAGATTTTTTTTTTCTTGAAGCTAATTATTTGGATTTATCAGATAAAGCTATAAGAAAGCTATTTTTGATGTTAGATATCCTGCCTTTTGGCTATCTCTAATCACATGGAATAAGTTTCTCCAGATAATGGCATATGCATGCTATACTTATGTTTATTGCTGCTGAAATGTAAACAAATACAAACCCTGGGAAGATTTCACGATCTCGCAATACATGTTCCAGGTTTATTTTAAAGAATTTAGCTGTAGCTGCCTTTTGTTATAATCCTTGTCAGCGGCTTGTTGTGAGTATTGTTTTAAATGGAGAATTGGTGTTTCTCACTTCCAAAATGAGATCTCTAGTTATTGAAATAGCAAATATTTTTAAAGAGGGAAAACTGGCAGTAAATATTAATTTGCATAAGTGCTAATTATTTAGGGAATTAACAATGCAAGTAGTTACTAATTCCTGTTTTTTTACATGGCTAAGCATGAAAAATCATATGTGTATCACTAGTCTGCAAACGTAGAAACATCAGGCCTTTTCATTCCAACTGCTTTGCAATTTCTTAAATCCATCTTTGTGTTGTCAATCTACGCTAAATCAGTGATATACTTACCTTGAACCTGTTCAAGAAAATAATACAGAGTTTCCTCAAAATCCTGTTGAGTTTAAGCTAAAACTTCTTCAGCTCTATCAGCTGTAATACTTTTAGTCAAAAGAATATGGCATACTTTACACATCTACGTTTGAAGCAAAATGGTGATCTAAAAGAGACGACGATCAATGTCTGGTATTGGTATAACCCCCTATCCGATTTGTATTTTCACAACAGTGTAAAAGGAAGGGTATTCTATATTTAACATTAAAGAAAACAAGGTAGTTACTGTAAAAAAGTGATAAGGGGGTATTTGTTCTTCACTCACTTAATTTTGGCAGACAGACATTTAATTTGTGTACAGCTACAAGGACTCTTGGTTTGACAGAATTACAGATGGATCCCAGACATGGAATTTACCCTGTCTTTACACATAAGCCTTTCATGAGTTTGCGGTGCTCCTTTTGATCTGGCTTGGAACATGCAGTTCAGTGGTCCTAAACAATTATAGCTGCAGAAATATTTTATAAACTAGTTTTGGCCTCTTTAGCAGTGGCTTTGCAACTATAAATGGAAAATCATTCATGGGTAGGATGCCAGTTTGTTCTTTGATGTACAAATCATTTTTCTGTGCAGCGGCCCCTGAGCAGGCGTGAGTTTGTCAGGCACAGAAATACAGAAGATCCATGGGAGTTTCTGCTTGCAGCACAGAGACAGTACCGCCTTCAGGCTACCTTTTAATGTCTGTATGGAACCCAGTTCAAAGTTTGCTGTGGCACATTGTCAGGTACTGCCCTGGTGGCATTGATGTGCTCTAATATGTGCCTATAGCCATTGCAGGTCTTCTGGATGGGACTACCAAAATGCATCTGTTTGCATAATGTGACCATAAGGAATGCTGCTAAGAATGCTCTGGCAGTAAAAGTCCATTAAAGTTGATAAGAATATTGGTATTCTTAGGTCTCTCAACCTCCTCGTATGTCAAAGCTCCTAGCCATCTTAATGACCCTTCACTTGACTCTCTTCAGTCTCTCTTTTATTTGGTGAGAGAACAAACTGAACACAGTGCTCCAGATGTGGCTTCATATGTGCTGAATAGAGGGCAATAATCATGTCCCTTGACCTGCTGGCTGTGGTCTTGCTAATGCAGTCCAAGATGCGGTTAGTCTTCATTACCGCAAGGACACGCTGCTGACTTTGTTCAGTTTGTGGTCCACTGGGTCCTCTCCTGTAGAACCGTTAGTCCCAGCCTGCACTCCTCTGTAAGTATATCCTGTCCCAGGTGCAGGGCCTTGTATTTATCTTTTTGGAACTTCAAAACAGATGTATATGTTACACACTCATTAAGCTTTTTGAGGTTTCCCTGAATGGCAGCTGTGATAAATTCATCTTATGTATTAATTCATCTTATGTATTTGTTAATCAAACCGGTTTTGTAAGCCTTGCACAGTATGTTCGCTTTTGCAAGGCAGTGTTAGCTCCTGCAAACAGGTGCAGTTGGAAACTTTGTAACTGTAAGGTCCTGCTAAGTGAACGGGATAGCTCGGCTTTCAATGCCTAATAAGGAAATATTTTAAGGCACGCATGCTCTAAACGACAAGAAACACAGAAGAAGACTACAACCTTCATCCCACGACCCCCTTAGCAACAAGGCACGCAATCGCAGAAGACACTAAACAAGGCCACGTGGGCCGGGACTCTGGGCTTTAGCCCGGCAACCGAGGGCTATAAAAAGGGGACTCTAAAGGGGTTGGGCGCGCGCCCATTGGTAGAGCAGAGACTCCCCGGCCGCCTAGCGCTGTTTTGCCTGTTTGCTGCTTGCTTCAATAAATTTTGATTGGACTTTCCACAGGCTGGCGTATAATTTGTCGTCGCCACTTATAACACAGGTCATGGCTGAAAGTGTTAAATAATATCAGCCCTTGTATTGATCGCAGGGAATACCACTTGGAATCACCTGCTAATTGGACTTCGAACAGTTATTAGCTACCCTTGGAGGTCAATGATCTGGTCAGTTTTTAACCCATAGTCCACCTGTAACTCCACAGTTTGGCTGCAAGGACGCTAGGAAACTGTTTCAAAGGTCTTGCTAGAGACAGGGAGAACAACACCTGCTACTCTAACCTCACCCAGAGAGTCTTTCGTGTAGTTGTAGAGGGCAATCAGTGACTGAACACAGTTTGCCCTTGCGAAATTCAAGATGGCCGTTCTGAATAATATTCCTGTCATTGTGTGAATGGAAATGGTTTCCATGAGTACTTGCTCCATGATTTTCCCAGTGACTGAGAGAAGGTTGGTCATCCTGTCATCACGCAGATTCTCCTGGCAATTTTCTAAGACAGACATTTTTATAGTTGTCAGAAACCTCTGATCACCGTGACCTTTCACAAGGGACAGAGATTGCCCTTCCAATGACATTTACTGGCAGTCTTAGTACTCTCAGATGTACCCTGTCCAATCCCATGGACTTGTATTACATTTCCAGCTTGTTTAAATAGACCCTAACCTGATCCTTGCTACTTGACATGGAGCTCTGGGAGGCCTGAGAGCAGACCTTGCCAGTAGAAACTGAGACAAAGACGACATTGAGTTCCTGCGTGCTGTGTCACAGGGTCACCTGCTGTATTCAGCAGCAAGCCTAGATTTTACTGTCTCCCGTTTTGCTGTAAAGGGTCTTTACCCTTGATATCCTTCATCAATTTTAACTGCACGCAAGCATTGGCACTCTTATTACAACCCTGCATGCCTGGGCCATGCTTCTGTATTCCTCCTCATCGTGTCCCCGCTTCCACCTCCCATATGCTTCCTTTTTGTTGTTGAGCTCAGTCATATATTCACTGTGCTGCTAAGGCAGGGCCCTGCTATACCTGCCTGTTTACTTGCAAATTAGGATGGATAACAGGTATGTCTGACTCTGCCAGGTCTTGCAGACAGATTGTTGGGGCACATTTTCAGCAACTTCACCGCTTTCCTCTTGACCAGTGTGTGTCCTTATTTCTTTGCATTTAAAGAACACGTAGTTAGAATTATGAGTGATTAGAGAAAGATGTTGACAACTCCATCAGTAATAGACCTTACATTTCCAGATATGGTACATTCTTTATCATTCAAACTACTGAGTGAATTCAGTCAAAGATGACTCTTGCCACTAAGAGATTAAACTTCTGTTTTAGTTCATGTTTCTACATTAATAAAAGGGATTTTTCTTGCATCCTATCTAGGTGGTATATACCTACTGTTTAATCTCCTGCTTCCCCTCCTAGAAACAGTGTTGGTTGTACTTATATGTTATCATTGATGATACATATGTATCAGTAGAGATTATCTATTTACCATCTGCCATTGGGTTTAATGTGTCTAATATAACTATAATCACTGTTTTTCAGATCAGGCTATATACAATATATACGGATAGATGTTGTCAGTAGTCCGATTAGGTGTTTGGAACAAGGACTTTAGGTCTTGGTAGTAATAAGTGATGAATAAATCAGTGAACAAGATATGACCAGACTTCAAAAGATGATGTGTATTTTAGTACACTCTGGATCTTTGAGAAATATCTTTGTCCTGGTTTCAGCTGGGATAGAGTTAATTGTCTTCCTAGTAGCTGGTACAGTGCTATGTCTGAGTTTGGTATGAGAAGAATGTTGATAACACACTGACGTTTTCAGTTGTTGCTAAGTAATGTTTAGTCTACAGTCAAGGATTTTTCAGCTTCTCATGCCCAGCCAGCAAGAAGGCTGGAGGGGCACAAGAAGTTGGGAGGGGACACAGCCAGGGCAGCTGACCCAAAGTGGCCAACAGGGTATTCCATACAGTGTGACATCATGCCCAGTATATAAACTGGGGGGAGTGGGGGTGAGGGGATTGCCGCTCAGGGACTACTTGGGCATTGGTCGGTGGGTGGTGAGCAATTGCATTGTGCATCACTTGTATATTCTAATCCTTTTATTATTACTATTGTCATTTTATTAGTGTTACCATTATCATTATTAGTTTCTTCTTTTCTGTTCTATTAAACTGTTCTTACCTCAACCCACGAGTTTTACTTTTTTTCCCTGATTCTCTCCCCCGTCCCAGTGGGTGGAGGGGAAGTAAGTGAGCGGCTGCGTGGTGCTTAGTTGCTGGCTGGGGTTAAACCACGACAATCTTAAACTTCTGTTACTAGTGAGCTGATATAGGATGTATTTCAGCATTCATGAACAACAGCAGATGAAATCACAAACATGTAGTTAATAGGTTGTACTTAATGTCAAGATTAATCTGCCCATCCATATACTTTGTTCTTGGTGAGATGTGTTCAGCTCAAGCTGGAGGGGTGGAAGAAGAGGGGAGCAATCCAAAGACACCTCTGAGTTAAAGACCATCTTTTTATTTGGTGTGTAGAACAGTAGAAGTATCTGATCTGTGATGGAGGCTCTTCCATGGTAAAAGTAACATAAATAATAGAAATGAGAAATAACCTTTGCATATAAAAGATTATGGAGGAATGTGGTAACAATGGACAGGGCTATGGGACACTTGTAGAAATAACCACCTGTCTGGTGAAGATACTTGTAAGCTAAGAGGGTGAACACTGACCTTTTATCAGGGAAGTATTAATTTAAGAGTAGGCAAAGAATGTAACCCCTTTGATATAGCGTTAGCGAGACCAGTACTGGTGTACTGTTAAAAGAAGGTCGAAAAACTGGAAAGGCTTCCAAGGACAATACAACGTCTAAGACCAGTGTCTTAAAACATAAAACTTTAATAGCTCAATCTGTTTTGTTTATTTGGGAGAAGGTTAAGAGGTAACCTCTTACCATCACAATCTAGAAGTATCTGCAATGTATTTCTTTTTTTTCCCCACCTCGTATTTGATAGCTCTTTAAGTCTCACACAGGAAGAGTTTCCCAGCCTGGGAACTGAAAGAAAACAAACTATAGAAGTAAAGTACAGGTGGGTAACAGACGGTAACTGTGGAGTCTTCTGTTAATTCAAGACCTCATACTGAAACTGGATTTAAAATGAGACAAGAAGATATGATCATGTGTAAAAAGAACTTACAGATTTGATGCAGAATTTGCATTAGATACCATGACATTGTGTCAAGGGAAGTCAGACTGGAAAGTCTCTGCACCATTAATATTTATAACTCAAAGAACGTGGCTTTCCACAGAACTGAGTTCTCAGGACCTCATCTTCCACTGTCATGCAGGTGGCACATTGTGTTTAGTAGAGAGATTGCACAATTTCAGCATTTTTCCCCATTTAAAAAAATGTGTTGGAGAACTAAAGCGGGATCAAGGAAGGGTAATGAGAATGACTGAGGATATGAACAAAACCCTCTTTTGAAAGATTAAGCCTTTTTTTCACTTTAGAGAGAAGATTAAGAAAGGGGGTGCAGTAAAATAATGGTCTAGGTACAGTAGATTAGATGACCGTGTTCTCTGTCATCTAACATGAGCTCAGGAACATCAAGGAAAATTAAAAGGTAACATTCAAGACTGATAAAAAAAAACCCAACCTGTAATTACTTCTACTTATAAAACTTGTAATTAGACTGTGGAACTCACTGCCAAGTCACAAAGGCCAAGAATGTAACAAGATTAAAAAGAGTATTATATTTTTAGGGATAACAAGAATATTCAGAGTTATAATTGGAGGATAAAAATAATAGAAGGGCTATTAAGTCACAGGTTTCAAGGTGAAAACCAACTTTCTGTCTTGTAGAATGAGTTGATACTGACATTGGCAAATCAATGAAAAGGGAATGTGAGTAATGAGGAGGTGGTCCACCTCTGACTGCTCTGGGGTCTTTGTATAGAGTGAGCCAAAGTGCTGGAATAGTTTGTGTAACAAGGCAATTCTTAATAAAGTCCTGTATTTGGCTGGTTTAATTTTGGTTTTTGGTTGTTTTTTTGTTTTTTTTTTTTCCCAGTAGTGTTATACTTAAACCGCTGCAAGGATGTGAAAAATTAATCCCAGTGTTTTGTTCAGTGGGATAGACTGGATGGGTATTTTTTTATATTAATCTGTGTACCAGTGGAAATAGTAAGGCATCACAAAGTGTTCTATGAATTTTATGTTTGCCCACATGCACCAAACAAAATTGAGGGGGGGGGGAAGAAGAGAAGTAGTAAAAAAAGTCAAGGTTTACTTTTTTCTGTTATTTGGTAAATACATAATCAATATACATAGTCCTTCAGTTAAAATTAGAGAAGCACTGGAACAGATGATCTCTTAAGATTTTGTGTAGAAATCATGCATTTAGAGGGATGATTACTGTATGGGATGAAGCAAAAAAGCATTGTTTGTGTGTCTCGGAGTTTTAAAGAAATGTTAGAATACAGATTGAACTGGATTCTGTTCTACCTTCCCTTTTCAAAATTCTTGTATGAAATTTTTGAAATGTGAAGGATAAATATATGAAAGCCTTATCTGAGATGTGACCATCATAGCTATAAAATTTACATCATTCCATTGGATCTGTGACCTCATCCAAAAGGCACATCGCTGTGCTCCCAGTAAAGTAATTCAGTAATTTGTTAATCATAAATTCATTACAAAAGTCAGTGGCGGTACTAGTGTGTCTTTCTATACTTGAGAACAGATAGAAAAGTTTAACTGGTTTTCAATGATTATAATGGTAATAATAATAAATAATAAAATCACTGAAGACTTGCAAAAAGAGACTTAATATACAGAGCTATCAGCTCTTCACTTGATCTGGCTTGAATCTTGACACTAAATTTAAAACCAAACTTACAATACCAACATTGTGAAACAATGGTCCTATGCTACTAATTTCTACTCTACATAGAGATATATTTCTAATTTTAAAAGCAAAAGGAGTAATTTAAAAAAGACTGAAAGGACAGCTGGTGGGGGGGGGGAGTTAAATCAAGAATTGTTATAATAATATAGTAGTTGTAATATGGACATGATGGAACAAGTTCACATTTTTAAGTGCAGTAGGTGGATGCACTTTGGAACAACAGTTTAAGTTTTCAACCAGTTTTATGGCTATGTGAGCTCCTGGGTAAGGCTTCCTGAGCCAAAATTGAACAGTGTAAAAGCATTCAAATCCTTCCTACTACCTTACTATCACTTCCTGTGTGCCTCCATCTCCACTTTCTTCACTTCAGCTTCTCAACCACTCTGTAATGAGAAATCTACTAGAAAGTTACCGTAATCACAGAAATAAGATCTGTCCTTTGAACCACATACAGGAGGGAACCACCAGATTACTTTGAATGGGTGTGCCCCAGCTTTCTGATTGACAAACTGCCACCGTTCCTGATCTTTGCTAAGCTAAAAGAACGTAATTATTAACCAGCGAAAACTCCAGTCCTGCACGTGCAACCCACATGTAGTCTTCTGCAGAACTGTCACTAGTCACTGCTACTTTCATTAGTATCAGACACAGACAGTATCATTAGCAAGCTGAATTGGTGTGTGTGCCTTTGTACAAAGGATCCTCAGTACTGTGCTAATGTATGTAATTGACAACAGAAGTTCACATGGAGGAGAAGGTTACATATTGAGTACATTTTTCTGTAAGTATAATTACTCTTGTCAGCATAGGTTGCACTTTTTATTTTTCGAAGTCAGATCAAGTCTATGAGAACAATTCCATTTAGCATATACTGAAAGTCGATACCTGGTTTGTTAATGTACTATTAAAATTTAAAAAAGGATGGGAAGGAATGAGTATCATTAAATGATCTTTGATCAAGGCTCAGATGAATGCACTCCAACGTTTATACTATAATTAAAAATGTAGTGACTGTCCTTGCTCAGTGTTTTATTCATGGATAACTAAGGTATGTACCATAAACTGCATATGACTCTGTGATCGAAGGACACTTTACTGTGTATCTTATACTAACTTTATGATCATAATTTTTCCTTTTCTGTTTTGTTTCCATGGACTTTGTAAAGATTATCATAGTTTATGTTATGTTAATCAGTATCTTATCAGGTTTGGGGTTTTTTTAATTGCTTCCTAAATGTTAAAATCTTACAACAAATATGCTACAGTTTAACTATTACGCTTTCTGAAAGGATGATTTTACTCATATTTCAAGCTGGTAAGTCTCTTATGCCTGATCCAGATACGTGTCCACAGAAAACAAGAAGAGATAACACAATTGGACAGCAAAAGCTGGGACATACAAGGCAATAGGTCCATTTTGAATATTTTAGCCATATTACCTTTTATTCCTTTCCCATGTACAAGTTTTTGAGACCAGATGTGAGACTTTCTGGCTTTGTATATATATGGAGAGCCTTCCAAAGGGTTAGATTTTGAGGAAGTGGGGACTCAGTATTCTATTGGTATTTATGCGCAGTTAGGAAGTAATTCAAGTATGTAAAGACATGCCATTTTGGATGGCAGGTGTATCCTGCCTGGCCTCCTACTGCTGCTCAAGAATGATATGACTGTTCTGCAGGTCCTTTGTCATCTTCCTATGTGGAAGCCTCAGATATGCTGTTATCTGAAATTATTTGGGCATCTAATAGTTTAGACGCCTGAATAATTCTTTCTGTTACCTTTCAGTAACTGTGATCCTGTAAGATGTTATGTGTGTCCTCGGTTTACTGTAGATTTTCAGATGCTCCATGAATGCACAATCAGAATCTTAATGAGGTTGGTGTGGATATAGCATGTGGGACAGTCATAACTACCTAACTCGTGCTTTTGTCTACACAGAAAGTAAGGATGTATCTTGAGGTCATTCTTAAGTCTGTTTATGTCAATGAGCCAGTATAAGTCCTTGCACTCAAGTCCTAATAATTGTTCAGCTCTGCTGGACTTCCAGGAGTGATATTTACCTGAAAACTCTGTCCTTCAGCCCTTCCCTTTCTGCTGTGCATTGGAAACTACCTGTGATCATGTCCCGCTAAAGACTGCTGCTGGTAGACTTAGTATTCCCTGTTCCTAATTACATCTTTTCCACCTTTCTGTATAATTTTCACTATCTGTTGGCAGCAATGAATCTGAGACAAGAAAGAGATGGTTGTGCCACAGACCAAAGACTCTCTACCAAATGCAAAGCATGAGGTGTACAGCTTTAATCCTGGCTGCCAACTCTGTGTTGAAGAAGAAGAGCAAGTATTACTCAAGTTATTTTGACAATCGCCTTTGACTAACCGTCAGTGCTACTGGGGACATTCATCATGCAGAAGGGTATGTCCGAAGAGGCACTTAACTCAGAGTTTGGCAGAGGGCAACAACATCCACTTGCAAATGAAACATCATTCTGTGGTGAAAGTACTAAAACACTCCAGTGGTTAGGGCCTTACAAAAGAAAGGAAGATCTGTGTTCTAGACTCCTGGCATTAAGAAGAGGCACAGCTGTAGCATCCTGGGAAGGTCTTCTAGTTACCAGGCTAATGGTACTCTGAGTGCATCCACCCTCTGAGACGAAGCGTGTGTAGTTTTGAGCACAGGATTCCATGGACACCAAAATGGAGTTCTCTGATAACCTGTATTGATCTTAAGTATGTTCAACAGTAAAGTGATTCTTGAGGGTAGGCAGTGTGAAGTATTCTTGAGCCTTGAGAATTTAAATTCCAAATGAAATCACTATTGAAGCATTCTGTGTGTGTCCCTCCTGGTTAGGGTAATCTTGTGTGACGGAGCAATACTGGACTCTAAATCCTGGTCCAGAGGTAATTTCTGTATTTATTGTATAAAAGGACACCGTTATACTAGGATATAAAATCTATATTTCATGTGAAGTGAAAAGGAACAAAGTTCCTTTAGACATTTAAGACGGCAATACAGAAAAAAAACGTGTTGAAGGAGCTGGTGGCAGTGTTGAACATGCTGCTAAAAAATGTGTTTTAGCTGGTACTGAAGTAGAAGCTATAGATAATTGCTAGGTTGATGGAGCTGGAAACTGAAAAGGACTTGAGTGGCTTGGACTGCAAGAAAGGAAAAGCCAAAGGTGTACCCAGCACTGCTTAGGCTAGAGAATGATGACTAGGACTTCTTTCTGGATGACACCCAAGAAGGAAACTGCTGACAAGCACCACTCTCTCTGCTTCCACAAATAACAGGGACAGCTAACAGTATTCTGCTTCTGCAGACTTTCGTTGTGATACTGAGCCTGACAATATTTAGTAGTTCAGAATCTATATTTAAAATACATGTGAGAAAACCTGTGTAGACTGAGGTATCTAGCACTTTCTCTAAGAATTGCACCCTCTGTTACTATGTAGAGTTTGGGTTATCTCCTCACATAGGGAACCTCTGTGTCTTTCACTCTTGTTATTCTTGCTTCACGCAGAAGCACTGATATATTGTTTTAAACGTTAGTTGAGCTAGCAGTGAAGTACATCATTTTGTGTAAATTGTTCAAGATAAATGCAGTTATCTTGCTGTAACACTTCAATGAGATATCAACCGTGCTTCCAAACAGGCAACCAACAGGAATATGCACAGTTGTATGCTGCCCTCATATAAATTTAGGCTGTATAAATACAAATGGGAACAGGCTGCCCAGGGAGGTGGTTGAATCACCATCCCTGGAGGTATTTAAAAGGCGTGTAGATGTGGTGCTTAGGGACATGGTTTAGTGGTGGGCTTGGCAGTGTTAGGTTAACGGTTGGACTCGATGATCTTAAGGGTCTTTTCCAACTTAGATGATTCTATTATTTTATGAATGGAATTAATGTTTGATGGGATAAAATAATATATATTACCAATTGCCACTTTAATTGGTGGTCCTGTTGCAGCTGTGCCATTAGTTTGCCTTGGAACATAACATTTTTCTCTTTGAAGCATTGGCAAAGAAAATTCCAAAAGGCAAGACAAAAAGCCAATTCTGAGTCTTCAAAAGGTGTTGAAATTCTCATGGATCCAGATGACTGTTCTTTATTTAGGATTCTTGGGAGAAAGTTACCCAGGCCTGCTTATTTTTCAGTGTTTATTTTTAATTGCTTCTTTTCAACATTATCCTTAGCTAATCTTGGAAAAGGAAATATATCACCCTTGTTTTATGGTACAAAGACACACTTAGCTTTGTTTCAAATACAGAACAGAAACATGCTGAACACCTCTGCCTTCTCCTGCATGATTAAAAATTTTGTCATCTGCCTTTTCTGATGTAATTGATATTCTTGCCACCTCTGTAACAACATTCACAAGAACTAGGATTTCTTTTACTCCTGATCTTTATTAAAAGTCAATTGTCCTTCGTCCTATTGAACATGGAATTTTTCTGCCTATAATTTTAATTTCCCATTACCTGGTTTTCTTAACTTCTGTTTTACATTTCTTGATTCCACATTTAATTACTGTTCTTTGCCATCTGTCTGCAGGGAAATTGGGTATATCTATATTACTAATACTTAAAAAAGACAAATGTGAGAAACTTAATAATAAATTCCTGCATTTTGAAAATGTGTGAAACACATGGGCTGAAGGTAGTGTGTCTGTAGTTTAAATGTAAACCTTCATGATTTCTGATCTGTCCTGTAGTCAAAAAGAAGGGAATGAGTCAATGTTGTATTGCTTGCTATACAACTGCTTTTCATACTGTTTCATAGAAGGTGAAATTTCTGGTGAAGTAGAAGATTTAAATTTGTGATGTGAATGTTGAAGTCCATTTTTGCGTGTGTAAAAACTACCTGTCTGAGGACACTTACTGACTTGAGGCAGCAGATTAAAATCTAATGTTTATTAGTTCCTTCAGTGGCTTGCCCCTGAGAAGGCCACTGCCACCCTTGGGACAAAGATGCACTTGTTGATACATCTGCTACAATTTTTAGGTCTGATCATTAAGATAAAGTGATCTCAAAGCTGAATCATTTTAGCTGAGATTTTCCATAAGAATAGTAAGTCTTATGTTATAAAAATATAATTTAATTATGGTTTCTTTAAGTTCTGTGCAAGTAAAAAGAGGCAAAGTATAGTGCTGCCAGCCCACCACTAATAATACACAAAAGAGAAGCTGTTATGTCTGCTGCCATTTGTTGTCATATTATAGGACACTTTTATATTCATTCCCGCTGTGCTTCACAAGGATTTCAGGCCCAGTTCTTATTTCTCACATCCTGGATTTTCTCCACTGAATTCAGAAGGATTTCCATTGCCATAAGAGAAATTTAAATAAGACCATTGCAGACACATCTATGCAGTTGTGGTCTTACTGTCCTACTGCTTTTTATGATTCCCATTGCATACTTTATTTTGCTGGAGCAAATGGGCCTTTTTTTCAGTCCTTTATACCCAGGACAAAGAGGTAACAGAACAAAGACTTATCAGCCTTGAGGGTCATATTTCTGAAAAAAAGACTTAAATGAGTACAGTCAAATATCTTGTACTTCGTTTCACTTTTAATTTCGTTTTTCAAGTTATATTGCATTTCTCGCATATCTTTTTTATTTTTCTTCTGGTTTTTTTTGTCTAGGTCCATGGTTCTCCATATTGCTGAACTTTGCACTTTGACAGGAAATAATAATCAGCGAAAGGATTATATAAAGAACAAACTCAATTCATTGCCTGTTCTGATTTCAGGATTACACATTGGAGATAACAGAATGTCATAACACATTGAGATCTGCTTCATAACATCATACAAACTGGCGTGATGTGCTTTAAGAGTGTGATAAAGAATCATAGAATTCATTAGAAGTGAACAGAAAAGCTTTCCTCTTAGACTAGTTGTCACTGTAATGAGTCTGTTCTTAACTTCAAACTTCTAAATGCCATAATAATAGTGTTAGTAACAATGAATGCCATACTAAGTCCGAGAGCAAAACAGCTTTCATCATTTATGAAGATAGAAATTTCATCTCACAAGCAATGTCTGATACACTTGTGTATTAAACTGTATACATCTTAGCACTTAGTGTGCAGAAACAGGCAAAATATTGCTTACCGCTTTCTTCATACAGAAAGTAGATGGCAGAAATCTGTCCTGTATTCAAAATCCACTATGTATGCCTTCAGTACATCTTTATACCCTAACAGGATGAGTATTACAATTCTGATTGGACAACTGGACCTACAGACTATACTTACTACTTCAGGACTCTGTACTGCAAATGTAAAAATTTATTAAATTGCCTTTGATTCTGATGATTCCTGGTGTGCCTGCTCCTATACCAATGGTGAAGAGCTGCAACAGCGGCTGCATAAGCAAATAGGATACCTCCCTTCTAACCTCTCTGGAGATACCTGAGGGTGGAACAGTTGAACATTGTTTCCTCCTTGTTTTGGTGATGACATCTATTCTTCCCAAATATGTGATTATGCATTGCCAAGAACAAAAATGGCTCTCCTACAACATTTTGTATGCAAGGTAGGGTTGCCTTCCCCCAAAGCTTTTAGCCTCTTTGTAAGACTCACTGGTTCTGCAAAGTGGTAATCTTACTCATTTTTCTTCTGTATGAAAGGGGAAGGACAAGAGAGAAATAGTGTATTACAACCTTCCAGGATAGTCTTGCTTACAGATTCCTGGAAGTATGACTCGTCCCAATGGTACTACATTATGAAAAAGAGGGGTTTGTGTCTTTCAGACACTGTGGAGTTTTTGAAACAATAGGGAATGCATAAAGGCCAAAGAGCATGGACATGGTGTGAAGACACAATAGTGCAGAGACTTCTGGATGTTGGCTGGCTTGAGCTCTCCAGGTGCACCCTAAGATGTCTAGGCTGTGTGTGGATTTTCTCTGAAGGTCTTGTGCTCTGGGAAATCAGGAGAGGAGCCTCTTGGAGCTAGATGCTGAGGCAGTCAGGAAAGTTGGGAGTTGATAGCATCACTGCTAGAGAATGTACAGTTAAAGTACATGAAGTGCTAGGTTGGATGAGATTTTTTTTTCATCCACCTTTCTTTTAGTATTTCTTCTATCTGCAGAACTAATACCCTTGCGGGAACTGTAGATCTTTCCTTGAACATGGACCATCAGTTTTCCTAGAAGAAAACATATTTTCCCAATAAGCCTCAGTATGCCTGGCTGCGCTGTGATTGAGTGCTACTGGGGAAGGAGGTGCTCTTTTCCCTGTCCTGCCTACTTCTACCCACACCATTCAGTTGTATGCTCCCACTGCTTTCTTGCATTGATGTTGGTGCCCAGTAGAACCGTGGCTGATATATCCCTCTGTCATTACAGAACTAGACTAGCAAAGAAATAACCAAACTCAGTGCACTTACTTACACATACCTTGTCTGTCAAGCACCAAAGCTGATCAGGAACAGCAAGGTAAAGGCAGCACTGCAACAGCCAGTAATTAGATTTACTTAGGCTGCTGTAGAGCCACATTTTTGAATGTTGTTTAGTGGCAGCAAGAGATTATTTAAGTCAAAGCTACTGTGGTCCAGCCCTCCATTGTTGGCTGTATATTTTTACTTTTACCTTTGTGCTGGCACTCCTGCTTTTGCCCTGCACATCACGGGACATGATCTCAGAAATGCACCTTTTCACTCTGTTGAAAACCCTTGTTGAGTTATGAAAGCAGCCACTGTTCCTTTAGCTCTTTCCTAGCCATTTGTCTGTCTTCCATTCCTCATCAAGCCTTTTCTTTTTGGGAAACAGATTCTTCAGTGACTTGGCCCACTGCTGGTATGTGGAGCATTATGCAATTCTGGGACTCAGAATTATGTGGTAGCCAATTATCTAGGGGTTGCACTCCTTTATTGCAACTGCTTCATAAGTGCTTGGTCAGTAGCCATACTAAAAGGTGCCCCATATGAAAAATGTCTCAAGGCTTCAAATACTTACTGTGTCACAAAGTATTTCTTCTGGATTATCAAACATGGGAGGAATTTGAAGGAATATGGAGGAATTTTCTATGGAATCGGAGAGGTAGTGTACCCCATCCTTCACTGTGGAACAGCTTTTAGTTTTCTTCTGTGAGAGAACAACTCACAACATCCTGTTTAGATCCCATAAATTAGTAAGAGGAAATCTGTTTGTCCAAACATCAAATTCCAACAACACTGCAACGTTTGCTTCCCAGGTTTTGTAATTGTGCAGAAGCCAATGTGCTCTACTGTGTAGATAGAAACCAGTAAGCAGAGAATGGCAGAAGGAACCACTGAACATACAAACCCAATCTCCTGCACTGCCTCTCGCCTCACTGGAGGAACTGGGACAGACTGGGTGTAGTAAGCCACAATGACTATTGGGGTAGTTATGACTAGCAGCCTCATATTTGGCTTAATATGAGCTTGGGCGGGGGGGAAATGTATTTCTCTGTTAGTTAATGATGCTGTCTTTTTTCTCAATACCCGCATCAGTAATCAAAAACTTGTATTAATTGACAATGCATTCAGTAAAAATCTCCAAGTTGCACTGGTTTGTCTATGACACCATGGCTGCAGGTAGGTGTATGCTCTGCAAATAATTGTTGCAACTAAAGATACCCTGCTATTGCTTCCTAGGTGCATACTATTGCCTTCTGTTATAGTTTATCCTATCCTGGAGTTCAGCTGGAAGTTTCCATGAGCACTTTCTACTTTCTTCTGACAAAATCAGCTAAATTATTTCAAATAGTTTATTTAACAATGTGAAGGGGTTTAGCTGATGTGGCTTGAAGCAGACTAGGAAGCACTTCACCCAGTTCAGTGCAGAAGAATTGGTAAAGCAGTGCTGTCATGGAAAAGCATTAATCCTGTTCTGCTAGTGACACCTGCGTTTTGTAAAGCAAACGAGGTTTCACTTTACCAACTGATTCTGTCCATTGCTATGGCACTCCATTTTGCAGAACTGTACATGTGGTAATCTCCGGTGGCAGCATGATGATGGATAGCTGGGAATCATTGTACCTTTGGCTGGCACAGGGTATATCTATTCTCATTTCTAGCTCTGTACTGCTGTGGATTGATAGCATCTGTCATGTCTACCTATGCCAGTTGAAAAACTTGCTGCCTCTCTTCTGAATGCAACTAGCCTGTAGATCTGTGAGTATTACCTAATATATTTCAGGCAGAAGGGTTAGCAAGACCTACTATTTAAATCCATTAAGGCAAATTACGTCTTTTGACCAAAATGGGTTAAGGACTCCTTATGTGTTTAAATGTGGAAGCGGCAGCCTGTTGCTCTGTACAACTAGATTACAAAGTAGGTTTAGACTGCTATCCTCTGTGGCTAGACTGCATCCAGTACCTAAAGCAAACTTCTTCAGAGCTACTTTTAATATTTTGACCAATTCATAGATACATTTTCTTTTCTTCTTTCAAGGTAGCTGTGCTTCACTTAGCATGTTCTCTGAGTCGTATTTTATTCTTTGCCTCCCTAGGCCTCTGGCCTCTTTGGAGATAGAAGACATGATCATGTCTCTGAGTCACAGATTGCTGAAGGCTGGGAGAATGTACATAAGTTATATACTCTATGTTTGCCCTGTTCATATGCTCTCCCTGAGGCATCTGCTAATAGCCATTGTTGGGAACTGGATACTAGGCTAAACAGATATTTTTTTTACCTGTTATAGCTGTTCTTATGGTTTATTTCTATATGGCTCCAGGAAGACAGCAGCTACCCTGTGACTTTGCAGCTTGTTGTTCAGTATGGAGATACTTTTCAGTTTTCTGGCCATGTGCAGTCAAGAAAGGGGAGAAGTTCCGAGAAATTTGTTAAAGTGTGAAGACAAATATTTGGCCTTTCCATTTATAGAAGGCATATAATGCAGCCAAAAATGAAAGGAAGGACAGTGAAAACAGGGAGTACAATGAAGAGCTAGGGTAGATGCTGTTCATTGACAGTGAAAAAGCAAAAGAACAAAGAATCTATTAATAAGGCAAGGCATGAACTGAGGAAGACACTATATGAAAGGGAAGCAGTAAGCACTGTAGCAGACAATACAGAAAAAGCAGTACAAAATGTTTACATAGGTTTTTAAGAAAAAATAGAGATGGTAATTTCTGAAACATATTTGAAACTTTTGAAATTTTTAGCAAATAGAAACATTAAAGAAATGCATTTTGTAAATATTGTGAGTCCTCATTAAAAGGGGGGTGTTTTTATTGATGTACCAATTCACTTGTTCAAAATGCTTCAGTCATCAAATCATGGAATTTAGAATTGTGGTGTTTTTGTGTACGTATATGTGCATGTGTGCATTTGTGGTTTGGTTGACACTGGTATTTTTTCATTTGAATCAGACAGAGGTGGGGTCAGGGTGTTTTCTTTCAGGCATTTATTTATCATAGCTTACAGTTTGCTTTGTTGTTCAAATAGTATGTGACTCCACCCTTTCTTATTATTACCAAGCACGGGTATAAGGCTGCTTGAGAGAGTTTCTAAGTTAACACTAATGAAGTCTGGTATCAAGTTGCTTTCTAATACTTTTAGGAGTAAGACTTTGGAGGGAAAATGGTAAGCATTGCATCATGACTGCAAAAATCTGTCTCTTTAGAAGGAAACATGTTGAAAGAAAATTCTTATACTAACCTGTTCCTTATTTATTTGGAAAGAAATTGTCCCCTTTCACTCTATTCCAAACTTTCTGTGTAGTTAGCCTGTGCGAGTCCAGGATTGCAACTGCTGTGTTTAAGAATGGGTGGCTTTGGTCTCCTGAAAGTATTTCAGAGGAATATGCAGACAGTAAGTGTAAGCATGCCTTCATCTTCGCCACAGACAGGCTACCAGAAGTGGTTGCTCATGCTGGAAGGAAATACTGCTTCATGCTAAGGGTGTCACAAATCACACCCAATGTCTCCAATGCAAATGTAGAGCTCCAGGAAGCAATCTGTTTCCTTCTGTCCCAGTAGTCCCTGCAGGGTGATGCAACTCTACTGTCTTTAGTGTAGAACAGCAGCTGCAGCCAGGGGTTAATTCCTGAAAATTATGGGTGAAAAGGAAAATCAACCCTGTTAACTACTTCTGTATATGAAACTGGGTCATAGCCCATACAAATTTGTTTGCTTGGACCTTGTCTATTATAGCGTTTCTAGATTTTCACAAGTCCTAAAATAGCAGGGAAGAGGGAGAGTGGGGTGGATGAAAATGAAGGTAAATTGTCAGTCTCCTTGGGAATGCTGTCAGTATGCTTCCTGCTACTGAAATATATGTTACCTTTTTCGAGAGCAAAACTCAGTGGTAAACCTAAAAAAAAAAAAAAAAAAAAAAAAAAAATCATGTTCCATGTTTCACCGGTGGCTGCTGGAAATTAGTTTATTGTAGGATTTGGTTGTGTTCCAGTGTAACAAACAAAGAATGTCATCTGTCTCCTCTATTATAAACTTTTCCATCTCTCCTCAGTAGTGAAGTCACCTGTTCTTTTGCCAGATGTAGGTTTGCTCTCAGACTTAGAACAAAGATTCCTCAAAATCAGTGTGTGTAGCACCCTAGCAGAGAGCACCATATCCAAAAGCAGAAGGAGCAACTATGCAATGGAGAGGATTCATCAGAGGTCAGGGAGGAACATTTCTCGTAGATGACTAATAGTAAGGGATGGGCAAACCTTGTGTTGTTTTGAGGTTTTGTGAACCTTGTGAACTGTACTTTTGGTTTCACAGCATTTGTGAACTGTTCCCTCTTCCACCTTGTCCTTCTCCCCATGGTATTTTTCAGGATGGGGGTTTTGTTGATGTTTTTTTTTTCTTTTTTCCCTGTAAAAGAGAGATCCCTTTCTGTATGTATTAATGCTTGAACAATCTTTCCACTTCAGCAGGTTCTCAGCAAACTACTGGGTGTGAGCAGTTTCTGTCCATATCATCTCCTCTTTTTCTCAGTATTTGCATTTTAATGATATTTTCTTCTCAGTATTAAAGCACAACATGGGAAAGGGACCTTCTGGGTTAGTGTCAAGAGGAACTACAGCTTATTCTTTCCATAGATCTATCTAGCTCCAGTTTTAAACGAGTTAAGTTTTTTCCCTTTACTCTTCATTTAATCTAAATAATCTGATTTTGTATAATTCTATAGTATATTCTTTTACATTGTGTTTGTGTAATATTTGTCCTCTCTGCTCCCTTTTTCAGTCACTCAACTGATCTTTGAAAGTACAAATCATAATCAGGACCCTCCTGGTTTCATTAAGTCCTTGCACCACTCAGTCAGGTCCTTGGGCTCCACAAAATTTTAGAGGATTTTAGAATAGAAAACCATATTCCTTCTTCATTGTCATCTGCAGGAATGAACATCCTCAGACTGACTCTCAAAGAGATAGTTTTATATTACTATGTCCTCATTTAAATCTCTGTTATACCATGGATGTATGTTACATGTTTAAAACAGGTCGATTTGTTGTGTATACTGCTACCACTTCACATTTGATGAATTGTAAGGAGAGAAACTTCCTCAGACATTGCATTGGGGTGACCTGTAAGGTGACCTGAAAGGAAATAGTCAATAATTTGGAAACTTTGTTTACTGAATTGCAGTTTGAATATCTTTATCTTATAAATGGAATAGATTTATTTTATTTTATTTTTTTCTTTTCAGGATAGTATTTTGGTAGATTATTGCTGTGTTCTAAATTTTACCTTTAGTGGATGCCAATTATGTTAATGAATTCCAGCTGACCAATCAAAGAACAGTCAAAGCTATTTTCTGTTTGTCGAGTATACTAATTGAGATCGCTATACGCAATTTAATTGTGTTGGTAAATACTCTAATGTTTCATTTCTAAACAGTTCATCTTTTAATGGAGGAGAAGGAGTGGGGGATTTAGTAATTTGCCAAAAATGAAGACATATTTTCTAATTACACAGATTATTCATTAGCATCAGTGCTTACAAAAAATCCCCTAAGGCACAAATATATATGTAAGTTTTAAAAAAGGAAGTAAAGCTTTATCTAAAATAGAACTTAAAACAGAAATTGAAGCCAACTTTGATGAAAACTTCACACATTTTAAGCTGACTCTAGGGTACACAACAAATAGATGTGGAGTGTTGCAAAACTGAAATGTTAAAGCAACAGAGCACAGTCTGTATACTGCCAAGATACAGGAGAAGAATTGTCCAAAAGCCCTTGGTGCAATTATAATGAATTAAATATGCAAACTATGCTGTGTAGAATTTCTGCACTGTTCACTATCCTGCCATAAAAGGATTTCTCGATGGAGAAAATGACTTTTACAAGAATTGTAGATTTGTAATAGGAACAAGCATCTTTCAGTATATAGCCTGAGAAAAACTGAGGCTCTTTAGTTGAATTCAGTTCTTTATGCAATAATATCTTTTAATTTGCATTACTGCAACAAAATTAATATTAGGGCCACTGACAGAGATGTGATTTACTACAGGTAAAAGGATAGATTGGCAGATTTATATTCCCTAAGCACTTTCCCACAACAGCTCTTCTGATGACAAGCCAACCTAGCAAGTTTTGGCTTGCAGTTTCGGTGGTTTGCAAACTGTTTCATTTTGAAAGTATGGGAGTTACTCAACACCGGGGGCCAAATGATGATCTGTATTGTGCTGGAGTTACACTTGTGCTTCTCTGGTTACTATTTTTTAAAAACTGCTAATGTACACTGCTGTTCAGATCATGATCTGGTCCAGTTTCCTATACATTGTCGAAGGTGGTAGAAGAGAGAAAATGAAATTCATCTCATCTGTGGTAGGCCTTTGAATGTGTCTGTCATTTTTGCATTAAGTCTAGGGAATGCCTAGGGCACATACTTTATACACCTACTGAACTGCCCTGTTAAGATGCATATCTCTGCACTGACTGTAGGAGCAGTCTGGTTACGTAACTACCTTAGACCAAAATCTTAACCTTTACACAGCTGGAGGGAAAGAGTCCCACTCGAGGAAAATTGACTGGAAAAGGAGATTGTATATTCATCATCAATACCTTTGAAAGAAAAATGGTCCTTTACATTAGCAATGCTTTTGCTTGTAAAGATATTCATACTGGTTTTTTTATAGCCTAGATGAATGTTAAAGTTTGCTAAGCCTCAGAAGTCATTGTAATGTCATCCTGCAATACAAATTTTTAAAGAATGTTTTTTAGGGGAAAAAAAGTGCAAGAACATGAAATCTAGTGCAAATACCGCCCTCTGCTTTATGCTGACTCTTCCCAATCAAGAGCAGTAATTGAGTTGCATCATGGAAACTACTTTTATGGGTACCAGAAATCAAGGAGCTGTTTTTTTCCAGGTGTTTGCAATTGATTGACTGTTTTTCATGAAGTGTGAGCTCTGATTAAAAATATTTATAAGGTCTTTCTGCTGCTTTTGGTGTCTAACATGGAATGACTTCATGCTACAGTCGTTCTTCCAGTGAGGTTCAAACAAAGCCTATTGGGTAAGGGAGGAAATGAAGAGCTACTGTAGGAAAAACTGCAAGAGCATGTCAAATGTAGGCTAGCCAAAGGAGATCTAAGAGAGGCTGGAATGTTTCTTATGAATATATCAAGGGACTAATTACCAGTAAGTGGGAAAAGAAAAAGGGTGGTCATGGCCCAAGATAAAAGTCGTGAATCAGTTTAGACTGTGAATTTGAAAGTTTTCAAGAAAGAAATTATGCTCTGGGGCAGCCTTCTGGGGGAGCAAAAAATCCAACTGCTGTTAAAATGAGCTTGATCATTTTAAGAAAAAGATTATATAATGTTAGATAACAAGAAACTGCACTTGGTGACCCCAAAACAGTCTTTTGATAATAGATTTTGAAGGCCATAGAACACAGAGCACTCCTGCATTCTCTGCTTCTAGTCAAAGCCATTAGTAATTATCAATATGTAGCTTAGGACATTTCCCTTCATGATAAAAAAGCATTGGAAATTGCTGATAATCTCCTTGGAATTCTGTAGGTGAGGAAATGTTCTATGGTATGATGGAGAAAAAAAATTGATATTAAGGTCTTATCTATAGTGGGAAAAATTGTTACCTATTTTTGGCAGTTGTTCAACTGTAGGAGTAATACTGGTTGCACAAAAGATAATGCCCATAAAACTGAAACACCCCCACTATTATACCCTTTAACTCAGAAAATATTCCCATTTATGTTTTGGTTTTTAAAATTGCTTTTTTAACATTCAGGTTACCTCATTACTATGGCTTTGTTTTGTATCTGTGTTGTGTAGGACAGACATGGGATGATGCTGAAAGTATTTAAAATGGTTTTGCACAAGTAAAGGATTTAGGTATAGCTGCAAACTAAGCTGTAGTTTAAAATAATGGCAGAATTTGGACTAGTATGAGACAATTTAACTTCTAACTATGCAAGAAGATTTGGGTACTTGTTCTAAAATCACATGCATGCACGCACACACACTCAGAGATATGCTCTTAAGCTATCAAAATATTATCATTTAAGATTAAGAGTCAGACTTCAATCTGCAGGTGCAAGGGCACTTTGAGACTATAGCATGTCCTTAATTCACCCTGTTGTTAATAAGTCAGTAAGTGGCTCAATCTAAAACACATCCAGGCTTTCAGATAAGTCAAAATAGTGAACAGAGGTCTTAACAAAAGTCCTGTATATTTGAAAATGTTTTCATATGTTCATATGTTCGTGCCACAAGGTGTTATGTATGTACTTTGAAAGCAGACACCATACAGTGACCACACTTACAAGGATCACTAGAATCTTTTTGCCAGAGATTGGGCTAGCAATGTCTTAGCTAACTAGACTGTATAGCAAAGTCAGTCCAGTTTTGTTGGTTTTTTCCCCACGCTACATGTTATTATTAGCTATATGTGATAACTAATGACTAGTGAAATGTTATTTAACCATTCCTGAGCATACTGAAGGTTTGCCTTTAAATGTGATAACCATGGCTACCATCGTTGTCTTTCTGCTTTAAACAGTGTCTCAATTGTGTACATGCTGTTCTCTCTATGTTGATACCATTCTTGGATCAACCAGATGCACTCTTTTGAATCCGGTTGTAATGGTTTAAACTGTTTTCCCCAGATGTCTGTCTCTCCTCTCTGCCAAAGATTGTCCTGTTCAAAAAATCAACAGAAAAAAGTGTTTGCCTGCTCCAAGACACTATCCCACAGCATTGGTAAAACCTGTGGTTATTAGAGACTCTGGATAAGAAGCTTGACTTTTTATTGGAACTGGATTTATTCAGTGACTTTTATTTACTTCTTCCAAGTCTTTTTCAAAGACAGGAATCTCTCAGAAGGTGATAGGATAGTCAGTTTGGAAAGTAATGCCTAAAATCATTAAAGCAAGATTTAACATAAATTATCTGTTAAAGACCTTGAATGAAAAAAAAGAGAAAATATTTTGTCTACACTTTAATTATTTTATTAGTCTGTTATCTGTGTTAAATTTATCAATATGTGAATGTTTGACATTTACTGGTAAAAGTACTCTCAAGGAAGGACTTTCAAAGATAATGTGTACAAGTACCTGAGGAAACCCACGTCTTAAATTTGTGGTGTGTTTGTCTGATTGGAAAGGAAAAACAATCCCAAGATATTTATTTCATCCATTAAAACTAAACAACAGAAATAACATTTTCAATAATTGAGTTTAATCATGGGGTAGTTCATGTTGGAAGGGGCCTCAGGAGTTCTGTAGTTCAACCTCCTGCTCAAAGCAGGGTTGACTTGAGGTTAGACCAGGTAGTTCAGGGCTTTATCCAGTTGGGTCCTGAAAACCTCCAAGGACAGACAGAGCCTGTACAGCATCTCTGGGCAGCCTGACTGTCCTCATGGGGAAACAGTTTCTCCTTATATATGGTTGGAACTGATGCTTCTTGTCCTCCCACCATGTGCCATAGTGGGGAGTCTGGTTCTGTCATCTCAATAACCTTCTTGTAGGTACTGGCAGGCTATTAGCTCCCCCCAAAGCCATCTCACAAATGGAAATGAAATGAAATGGAGCCTTCACCCACCACTCCCAACTCCCAGTACAGCCAGTCCCTGCCCTCCCAGTGCTCCCATACCCGACTTATCAGGGCGTCGCACCCAGCACAGCCCAGAGCACCCAGCCCAGACCTGGGAGAGGGGGATGCAGGCATCTGGGCACCGGAGGCACCCCCACCCCAGGGGAACCCAGGCATCTGGGGATGGGTGCTGACAAAAGAGCTGGGGATGAAACAGCCCGGGGGGCGGGGGGGGGGAGCTGAGCCCTTGGGAACTCTCTGCACCCCAGGGTGGGGGGTGCGGGGCCAGACCCTCCCTTTCCCATTCGGTCCCATCCCCCCCCTCAGTGTCACCCACTCAGGAGGGACCCGCCCCAAACCCGACCCTGATGCACCTCCAAATCACAGCCCCTCCCAAAGCCCCAAATGCCCCCTATGACCCCCAGACCCCCCAGACAGTCCAACACCCCCAGGTCCCCCCAGCACCCCCAAATTTAACCCACGCCCCCCCCAGACACCCTAACACCCCCCAATCCCCTCAATGCCCCAACACCCCCAAATCCCACCCATGCCCCCCATACCGATCCCCCAGACTTTGACTTCCTGACCCCCCCCCCAAAACTTACAGCCCCACCAAACCCTGTCTGTTCCCCCTCTCCATGGAAAGGGGGGGGGCAATGGGAACGGGGCAATGGGAACAGGGCAATGGGGGCATCTCCACAAGGGATCCTGATTGGCTGTTCCCCTCCCTCCACATGAAGTGCTCCCCCCCCGGATTTGGGGGGTCACCCCCCCAAATAGGGGGACACCTCCCCACGAGGGGAAACTGAGGCACGGGGGGAGTGTCTCGCACAACATGGCTGCCTACCCCCCAGCTGTGCTGGTCCTTCAGGACCCAGGTGTGTTGAGAGCCCCCCCAACCCCCCCAATTTGGTTGGAAAAAGAGGATTTAGGGGGCTGAAGTGCTCAAGGGCCACCCATGGGGGGAGTTATCCCCAAATGTGACACACACACCTCCAGATGTATCCCACTCCCCCCCAAAAAAGCACAAGAGCTGCTCCCCAGAGTGGGGGGGCACTGTCTGCACCCCCATAACTGCAGCCAGGCCCCTCCCCCCCACAGTTAAGGCAGCACCCCATTGCCTCACCTGGTCCCCCCCCATTACCTCAGCCCAGAGCCCCCCCATTTAACCCTACCCCCACTTACCCCAGCACAGACTCCCCTCATTTACCTCACCCAGATGACCCCCCCCAATTCACACCAGGGGGGTCAGCCTCCCCCCCATTTACCCCAGAAGGTTCAGGACATCCCCCCGCCCCTGTTATCTCATCCCAGACACCCCTAATTTACCTCGGGGGGGCAGACACCCCCCACACACACCTACCTCAGCCCAAGATAGCCTCCTGCCCCAATCCACCTCAGACACCCCTGGTGCCTAGCTGTCCTCCCCCCAGCATCCAGGCCTCAGCCCAGTGCTCACCCCCAGCTCCCCCCCATCCAAGAAACACTTTACAGGCATTCGGGAGTCAGCAGGATACAAGCAAACACAGAATTCCTTCCTTGCATTACTTAGATCCTCATGGATTCTCCTCTACAGTTGTACTGTCCACAGCTCATGTTCTATCACGCCCTGTGTTTTACGTGTGTTTTGTGTGACTAAGTGAACAAGACCTACCTGCTGCTTAAATCAGGAACTGTGCTGGTCAAGGCTAAACAAAACTCTCCCAGAAAGCCTGGGCAATATTTCCCATTTGGCTAGAAAGAGAAGAGGACCATTTGTCCTCACGGGCACTGCTTGTTTCCCTGTCTTTAGGCAGAAAAAAGAAATAAGACCTTACGTCTGGAGATCAAATCTAGCCTCCTAAAGAGATGCTGGTGTGCCGGTGCCAGCACCAGCGCTGAGTAACTAACTACCACCGCACTGCAGGGAATTGCTTCTGCAGCCAAAGTTTTCTGACCTGCTTCCAAGTGCAGCAGTAGGAGTTCACCAGCACAAGAATTAATCACTGTTTCTCATATTTGATATTCCTTGGCATGGCATTACACGGTAGTGATGCAGGATGTTTTTCTGAGTACAATGGCCTTGCTGTTTCTTTGCCCGATTGTTTGCTGATCAGTGGTGGATGGGGGTTCTGTATGTTGCAAAATGTGTGAGAAATTGCTTTTGGACGGCCCTGCAGTTTCTGAAGAAGATAAGGACTTTAACCCTCTTAGGTAACTTAGCTTACAAGTATCCATATGGATTACGTCAAAATGTAAGCACAGATAAAAGAAGCACTAACGAGCATTCTTCGGGAGAAGATGTATCAAACATGCAGAAGATCACACTGCGCAGAATCATCCGAGAAGGGTCAAGTAGCGGACAAGTGAGGAAGACTATGGAAGACCACCAGAGGACTCCTGAAGAGCACCAGAGACTTTCAATGCTCCTGCATAAAGGACATTTGCATATGCTAATAGTTTCCCAGAAAACTAATGACTATGCATAACATTTCTTGGAAATCTAGTGAATATGTATGTAGAACATGTACTTAACCTGCGCAATTAGGCCTGACGGTGTGCACGATAGGTGGAGCGATCCCCCGTGCACCCCGCGCTGCAATAAAGAATGCCTGCTTTCTAAAACTCCAAAATGGAGTCGTGGAGAGTTTCTTCGACTGGCTTTTTTGGTATCAGTAGTAGGTGACCTGGAAACCGTGAAAAGCCAGAAGATTAAGGACAAGACCAACAGTGTTTCTGTGGCATCTGCTGCATCACAAAAGGCATGCTTATGACCACGATCTTTCAGATGCAATAATTGTCAGTTTAGCCCCTCTCCTCATATTTAATATATTTCTTTGGAACTAGATTATTTGAATGGCTTCCTTTTCAATTGTCAAGAAGATTCATTACAAAAAAAATCCCCAAATCCAGAACATCCATTTTCCCGCAAGCTATTTAAAACATGGTGAGTAATACTGGAATATGCATTAATAGTAATTTTTAATATCGAACCAGAATAATTCAAAATCCTAGTTTTGCTTCAAGACAGTTCAGGGAACCTACTCAGGAGCCCACTGGACTTAGGTGATCTTGTACGTGGCACTTTGCAGGAAGAGGGCCTCAACTTTTTCTACTGTAATGCATTCTCAGCTCTTAATGCTTGTTTCAGTGCAATATGAAGGGCAGGAAAGAGACAGAAAAACACTCACACGTTGAAGGATAACCTGAGAACATACAGGCACATCTTGCCTCCTGATGCAAAAGGTGAGCAAAGAGTAAAGCGTTTAGTTTGACAAGAGAATGGCAGCTCCTAACAAAAGTCAAGCAAGATCCATGCAGTCCTAACAGAAAGAGAGGCAGCCAGCATTTCACTTCAAGATAAAAAAAAAAAAAATCTCTTCACAGTCAAAAAAACAAACTGCGAGAGATAGAAACTTTGGATTCATTCTGTCAAAGTTGCTGGGCAAATGTCCAAAGTAAGAGGATGGCTGATCAATCAGCTCTCAGGGAGATTACAGATCTCATTCCCTGGCTTAACACCATCTGCTAGGTTCAGCCCGAATCATCAGAACCTGCAGGAGCACGACCACAAAGAGCCCCTTCTTATGTAGAGGTTTAACTTGGAGATCATTACAATCAAGTTACTACCTTTTTTACAATGCAGGTCAGCATTTTATCTACTGTATTACATTCTAGTTTGCCTAGAGAAGCATGTGCCATGGTACTTTGCCACTTCCCCCCACACACCCCGCCCCAGCACCGGCATTTCACTTCAACACAGACATCGAATAATTTCAGCATACAGGCAAACATCAAAGGTATACATTTATTTTACATAATGGCTTTACCTGGGAAGAGTACAGCTTCACCTAAGGGCAGGTTGGAAGAGGAGATACTGACTAGCTCTCACACTCCCAACTTCAAGGCATTCCGACCAAAAGGTTTGGATTCAAACCTTCTATTCAGCACAGAAATAAATAGAAGGGGTTGCCCGTAAGCCTGCTCAAAGAGAGTATGTGAGAACACAGCAAAACCATTCTCAAGCATGCATTTTTCTTAAATGCTAATAACCTCTTGGATTAGCAAGGAGAGTTCTACCTTGCTGCATGCTGCATCTGATTATTTTTTTGATTAAATCGCTTAGAGAAAAACCTCAGAAAAGCAGATGAAAGTGAACAGTTTGGGGGTTTTGGCTTCATTTTGGTTTTAAGGTGGTTAAACAGGCAATTTTATTGCTTCCACTCTCCAGAAGCATTTTCTTTGTTTAATAACGGATGAGAGTTTAGCTAAGGAAATCCAAGAGGTACTCTTTTTTCTTCTCAACGAAGCACTCGTCACCATCTGTTCGCACTTGCCAAACACACATCCAGTAAGACCAAGAGAGCAAGGGCTCCCATCTGCTCCGTCTCCCTTGCATGGCAAGGAGGAGGACAGCAACCCACCCATGGGAGCACACAGCTCGCCAACAGCCACCGCGCTAAGGAACACAGCCCACTGCTCAGAAATCACTGGCCTATGTAAGGGCTTTCCATAAAGGTACAAATGAGAAGGACAAAAGAAGGACCAAGTAGCTGCAAGGTCAGAGCAGAATGAGAAAGCCAAGAGCATAACTTGCAGCACTTCAGAATGAAAAAAAAACCAAACAACAACCTCTTACGAAGATGTCACATCATCTCGGAAGACCAGTGCCCTGGCCTGCGCACCAGCAGGACCCAACAATTCTTACTCCTGACATTTTCATCACCTGTTGTGGCAAGCCACTGGGCAGACCTCATTAGCCATATCCTCAACAGCTTTAATGGACGACTGTAGCACTTGGGACACACAAACAAATGACAGGCTAGCCGAGGCTGTAAGGGGAAGAAAGAGTCCCATGCTACATCTACATATAACAAGCTGTTTCTGAGTGACAGGGGACTTGTACTCCAGGGGTAAAGGTGTCCATTTGAAATGACAAATCTACTCAGTGGGATCGCTGTCTTCACAAAGAGGCACTCCTCCTCACCCTGCCGCAAAGGCGGCAAAGAGGAAGGGAACCTATGAAGAACACACAGCCAGAACCAGAACCGAGCTGGGATGGCTGCCAAAAGTCTCCAGGCACATCAGGCCACAGCACACCCCACGTTTCTTCACAGGTCTACTTGGCTACTGGCTAAATAACTATTTTGTCTCCCTCCCTCTTTTCTTTCGTAGCACTGTACATTGCTGACAGCAGCCTACTGCAAATTGCTTACCATAATTATAGCTTACTAAAGGCAGTGATGCATTCAGGTATTTTATGGCACCTGAATCAGTAAATCAGTTTTTTCTTCACTGAACCTCCCAACAAATACATCAAGGCCCGTCCTAGCCAAGCTGAAAACACACAGTACACAGTTCCCTTAACATTTAACAGGAGGAAGCATCTTCTCTGTAGACAAACCTCTGCAAGTACATGGAAGGACATATGGTTACCTTCTCACCCCGTTATACTCCTCCATGCTAGCACCAGCTCCACTCCCAGTCTTCTCAGACACACCCTGAAGATCCATTTAGCCTAACTGGTTCTGTAAGCAGTACCAGACCCCCCAAATGGGCAAGAAGAGTATAGGTGTGGAAAACCAGTTCCTAGAGGCACACTAAACACATGGGAGAAGACATTCTTCAAAGCAACCTTTAAGAACTCCACATTTTCAATACATGGAGAAAGGAGGAGAACTTACATACGTAAGGGTAATTTATGGGCTTTAGAAGTCACCACCTAACGATGCTGCTACCTATCCTTGCAGCTGTTGGGATAAGCTTCCTTTGACCTGCAAGTTTATTTTTCACAGGATCCCTGCCTCTAGGGCAGTTGCCATTTTGCACTGCTGCAGCCTCTTCCACAGGCAGTGCAGAGTGTCATTTCAGAATGCCCTTTATTTGTTGTTTTCCTAGATGCAAATCAGAAGGCCCTTTGCAAAAAAAAACATCTGCAGTGGGCCTTTGGTATGGAAGGCCAGGTAATGTTCACAAGCCCAGTGTCCTTTGTGTATGCTACAGCTGGTAGAACTGGCCAACACCTCGTCCAATCACTGGTTATTCCCCCCCACATACCCCTCTGATTTTCTTAACATAATGCCGCCATCAAGGTAAACATCTACTGATGGGAATCCCTTATCAGACAGGGTGCTTAGCCACTCAGTGACAACTCTTACCGGTGCCTTGCTTCCCCCCATCCTCCCCCACCATACTTCAGCTATTAGACCTCAGCAAACTGAAGCAATGCAGACTCCTCGCTTGGTTTCACAGCTCCCAGGACTCCAGGCTGCGATGCGCTTGAGGAGATCTGTCAGGAAAACAATTATGTTTGTATTACCTAACTCTTCAGTTTCAGTATCAAACTTCAACATGCTAAATTTCTGATCCATCATACAGAAAGACTCCTGGGACCTAAGAACATGCAGATGAGTCCCAGCACACCTGTACAGTGAACAGTATCTGCCTTCCCAGGAGACATGGAAATGGGGGATCTGTGAAACAGTGATCTTGAATAGTTTTTCACAAGGCAAGTCTTGCCTAGGATCAAGAGAACAGGCTGAGACTTTTTTGAAGGGCTTTTATGTGCCCACTGGTATGTCACAAGAGGGTTAGCAACAAGAACTTAACACTATACTGTATTTCACAGTTCAGTGAAAGACATGAGACTGCAGACTACTGGTGCTGATTGTGCACACAAATTGCTGCTTAGCACGGATTGTTCTGGAGGATGCAGCATTTTACTTAGGGGACCCTCGGAAAGAATCAGAGAGGGGCGGTTTTATTCCCTGGGAAAGTGCTCTGACACTTACCTGCTTCTCAGACAGCACAGGGCAAGTAAAATACAGTAACTCACCAGTAAGTAGAGGCTAATTTCTGGCCCATCAGGATTCTAACAAATCCCTCCACTAGTTTTGTTCAGACTGTATTCATGACAGTGATTTTGGTCTACATTTGGGGGGAAAGCAGATTACACAGCCTGCCTCTTTGATGTGGAGGGCCAGCTTTCAGAAGAATACTACAAGCCCAAAAGAGCACAGCATAGTACAGCTTAGACTTCAAGTAAGTATTACATCATAAGCCATATTGCATGCTTCTATCAGAGACAATGGGCTTTATGCAGGTGCATGGGAAGTGGGTCCTTTGCTCAAAAAAAAAAGAAAATCCTGATTAAAAAAAGTTCATATACTAACACAGTCACACGACATCCTTTTTGATTCGCCTCTAAATCCACATGTCGATTTTATTCCTTCACCATCACCTGAAATCATACGACTTGAGGCACTTTTCATGGAAAACCAAGAAAGCTCAACTCAGAAGGCAAAGACCCTTCTTAATGGAACTGAGTATCTGTGACTACAATACACCTTCCCTCTCATTTAAACATAACAGCTCAGTAAAAACAGGTTTTAAATTCCAAGCGCAGAGATTCCAACTTGGAAGACTACAAGACATTCTCCTTTTAGCACAGAATAATCACTTTCTTTTCACTTCTCTGCCAGCATTACCCTCGTGTTTCTTGTTGTTCATGCTGCAGCACAGAAAGCCACTACCCACAGCTGCACAAAGACTTCCACTGGTCACACCGGCGTGCAAAGCACTGAGGAGCCTTGGCTCAGTCTTGGCCGTACAGGAGCAATCCATCTCAAACACACTACACATTTGGCGCTTGCGGGTATCACACGGAGAGAGTTAATTACTGCTTTTCCTCCCAATAACAACAAAAAAAGAAAAAAGAAAAAAAAAAAAAAGAAACCCTCCTCGCTTCCACAGCTCTTCCTTCCAGGCTAGAGATTTATGGCAGCGACTACCTATTTTACCCAACATAACATACTAACCACCTTTTGAACAATTGTCCAAGTTTGCCCCAAAAATAGATCATAAATATTAACCGGTCTAAAGAAAGACCAGAGGTCTCTGCACTACTGGAGACACGCAGGAACACTTTTATTTACTAGAATCCTTTGTAAAACCAAATTGTTTGTGATGGCAACTGAACTACAAACTTCTTTTTAGACCCAAAGACTTAGGGAATGGGAATATCCTGCCAACACTTTGATTGCTTGTTAGCACTTGCATGGCTTCAGAATGCACACGTAATGACACTGACTGTATGGAAATGAGTCACTGACAACCTTGTCCTCTGACAGAGTCACTGCAGTGTCTTCCCTGATCAAGAAGCAGCACGCCTTGCGGCAGGATCACCATCGCAAGCGGACCGCTTGCGTTCATCTCCATCTTAATCTACCAGCTGGCACTTGGTCCCTCCAGACTGTAGCTGGGATAAAAGCGATTCAGTTTACAAGAAGCACAGCACCGTGTGAGCCCCCCGTGCGAAGTCCTGTATTTATAAAAACGGCTACAAATAATAAAACTCTGCAGGGACCGCTGACCCACACAGAGGCTGTGTTTTCTGAAGAGGGCGTCTGGGTGAAACCTGCAAACCCAGGACTGCGACCCCCCTCACCCTGTCCCTTTTCTCCTTCCCTCAGCCGGGCCCGGCTCCAGCTTGGAGCCCCCCCCCCAGGGCAGCCAGCAGGCAGGAGACACCCCCACGCCCGCCCAAGGGCCTCGCTCGCCTCACGGGCAGCCCCAGCCCTCACCTCAGCCTGGGCCGCAGCTGGAGCGGAGACTGCAGAGACCAACATGGCCGCCCGGCAGCCCCGTGCCCCAGGACTACAGCTCCCAGCATGCCCCGGGAACCACCAGGGCCCCCTGGCAGCCCCGTGCCCCAGGACTACAGCTCCCAGCATGCCCCGGGGCGCTCCTTCCTGCTGCCTGACCCTGCAGGGACACCATCCCCGGCCCGGCCCCGCCCCCCGCAGGCCCCATGGCCGCCTCCCCGGGGGAGGACGAGGACGAGGACGAGGACGAGGACGAGGACGAAAAAAGAGAGAAAGAGAAAGAGAAAAAGCGAAAGAGGAGGAGAAGGGGGGACAGAGCGGCAGAGAGAGGTGGGGCAGGGAGCAGGACAGAGGGACGGAGGGGAAGGGTGAGAGGAGAAAGGCAAGGAAGAGTTTGTGTTCCATTTTTTGATATCTTAGGGCTACGACGTGCTCGGGTTATGGTATGCCAGCGTTACAGCGTGCTAGGGCAGTGGGATGGCAGGATTACAGGATGCCAGAGTTTAGGCGAGTTAGGATTGAAGCATGTTACTGTTACAGACTGGATGGGGGTTTGTTGGCCCTGGGTTCTTGGAGTTATGTTATTTTTGCCTTGCCCTGTCTTGTCTTCTGGGTGGACTGTTTTTTTTTTTTTTTTCCCCAATTCTTTCTTTATGTTGCTGGTCTTTTCAGGGTTTGGAGAGGGGCCTTTGGTTTATGTACGTTTCTTCTGGTTTTTTTTTTTTTACTGTTCTGGTGGTTTGTGTTGCGTTTTCTGTCTCAGAACCACCATTTGTGGTCTAATATGTCTGCCCAGGTGTAAGAGACTGCATCGGACGGTCTGGACTGGAGGCGTGGAAATCCATTTTCTTGCTGCGTATCCAGACCCCGATCCCAGCGGACCAGGCGCAGCCACCGGCTCCACGAGGGCCTAGCCACCTGGCTTTGCCAAAAAAAAAATCTGCACTGTATTGTTGAAGGGAAAAATCGCAAAAGAAAAGGCAAAATGCTTATGACTTTGTTAACGCTTTATTTTGGGGCACTTGTTTTGTTAACTGTCATTGTAATAATTTTGATGATTTGTGTTTGTTTACCCTGTGATTGCCATTGTGGGCAATCACCTTCTTTACCTAATTCCCCAGAGCCGTGAACAAGTAATGTGACCTGGGACACGTTTTTGGTTTTATAAGATAAGATGTTGTTAATTAGATTTAGATATGTTAAGATAATTTAGATAACTAAGATGTTGTTGTTTAACTTAGAAATGTTGTATTTAGAAAAGCTGTTTTTAATTAGTATAACCATCGTGTAATATTTTATTTGTTTTTTAATAAGCATTTATATATTTTTTTTTTATACCAATATAGAATGGGCCTTAGGAAACCAAGTCGCTTAAGCTGTACACATCTACCTCACGCGCCTTCTACCTCTATCCTTTTCTTTCCTCTCTTTTTCTCCTCTGCGGCCAGCACCTTATCTTGCTCCTTCTCTTTTTCTCTCGTGCCACACCTTATCTCACCCTTTGTCTTTCTCACCAAGTTAACCTCCTTTGATGTACATAGTTTAACATTATGTTATATATTTTGTTAAAGTTTGGGAAAAAAAAAAAAAAAAAAGCTATTAACCTGTGAAGGTGTGGTGTGTTGTAGCATTTGGTGCGGTGAGGTCTGGAAGGCGACTAGATAAATTTCTAAGGCGATAAATTTCTGCCCGGCTGGAGGCAAGCCAACCTCATGAGTCGGAGAGACGCATTCACAGTGAAGGCTCATACACCACCCTGATGGCTGAAGGCAACTCCCTGAACTGTAATAGTGTGAACTTATCCGTTGTCTCTCAGAGTATGCAGGAGAAATGGCTTGCAGCTTTGTGAAGCTATCAACAAGTGTCAAAACTTGGAACAAATCAGTTTAACTTCTTGTATAACATTAGGATCTCTCGGAACAGAAGTATGTTGGAGCTGTTCGCTGTGGTGGACGAATCATAGCAAGAGTTGGCAAAATAGTAAACTGCCAGAGACTCCTCATTTAAACAGAAGGCTGATGGATGAATAGGTAGTATGCCACGTGTGCTACTTTCTCTCTTAAGATCTCTTCTTTGTATATGCCTGGCAGTCTGGTACAGTTGAGAGAGAGAAGTAAGGGTTTTTTTGTTTTTTGTTTTTTTTTTTTTTTTTAATTCCAAAAGGGGAACACATTCTATTGGGCATAAGTCACTCTCAGTAAAGCTTTCCAAGTGCCATTTTCCTCAACATTTAAGTTGTGAGATCAAATTTTCAGTAATACATGCAGGCAACTGAGAAATACCTACTCTTGACTATTAGAATTTGCTCTTAATAATATCTGCTGTATCTAATTGATATTGTCCTTTATGTCAATCTCTAACTATAGCCTCTATAGGAAGAACAGGACAACGAAAGGCAGATGGTGGCCTTCTGTACACTGGAATGATCTTGAATGCTAGCAAAGTCTAAAACCCATTCTTGTGTTGTGCAAACTTTCTGAAGTGCAAGTTTGTCCTAGTTTCAGCTGGGATAGGAGTTAACTGTCTTCCTAGTAGCTGGTACGGTGCTATGTTTTGAGTTCAGTATGTGAAGAATGTTGATAACGCTGATGTTTTCAGTTGTTGCTAAGTAGTGTTTGGTCTAAAGTCAAGGATTTTTTCAGCTTCTCATGCCCAGCCAGCGAGAAAGCTGGAGGGGCACAAGAAGTTGGCATAGGACACAGGCAGGGCACCTGACCCAAACTGGCCAACAGGGTATTCCATACCATGTGACGTCCCATCTAGTATAGGAACTGGGGAGTGGGGGCGGGGAATCGCCGCTCGGGGACTAGCTGGGTGTCGGTCGGCAGGTGGTGAGCAATTGCACTGCGCATCATTTGTACATTCCAATCCTTTCATTATTGCTGTTGTCATTTTATTAGTGTTATCATTATCATTATTCGTTTCTTCTTTTCTGTTCTATTAAACCGTTCTTATCTCAACCCGTGGGTTTTGTTTCTTTTTCCCGATTTTCTCCCCCATCCCACTGGGTGGGGGGGGAGTGAGTGAGCGGCTACGTGGTGCTTAGTTGCTGGCTGGGGTTAAACCACGACAAATTTGTACGCTGCAAGTAATGCGTAAAGCATGTAGGAAGTTGCTGCTGTAGGTGTTCTAATTTAGATGTAGTGCACATCAGTTAAACATAGGCTTTCCTTCTGTATTTGTTATGAAAATGATAGCATAAGAAGGAAAATATTCATTATGACTATTTTTACTTAGGAAGTGGAAGTTGACAATGCCTATAAACAAGGCAAGGCAAATTAGGTCAAGGCCTAGTTACCCTCGTATGTAAACAGCTGTTCTGCCTGGGGAGAGTAGTTGATAGGACTACAGTTCTAACACCCCCCCGCTCCAGCTTTTTGGAAAACGCATAGAAACAAGTTTGAAAAATGAGCTCATAGAGAAGAGAGGTGGGGGGAACCCACTAGATGACTAAAAGCCATGTCTGTAGTTGGATAAAGCAACTCTGAGAGAGAGAAATCCATCTTCCCTCAGTGGAAGAGTAAAGGCAACAATTAGAAATAAGGAGCTGCAATAAGCTATCTTTTCAAAATCAAGTGTTGAAGCTGTCCTTTGAGCACTTCCTCATCCCATTCCAGCCAAAGTGGGTCAGATGCCTTAAATAGTTCTAAGCATCTCTCGACTAACCCGGCTAATATTTGAAGTTGTCCGTATGTGAAGTAGGAAAATGTCCTGTTTGGATAACGGCATCATTAATCCCTTTAGCCTTCGGGTCTGGATATGGGGTCTTTGACAAGCATGATGAGTTGTAGAGACCTTTTTCATGTGTCTCCCCCTTTTGCTACTAGTGTTTCTGTAGAGACCCTTGATCCATTAAGTACAGTCCTCACCTCCTGTCCCACTCCTTTCTCTCCCCCAGGTTTCATCTAGTAATGCAAAGTAGGGGTTTCTTTCTCCATTTTTCACTTTCTAAAGCAAGGGTTCTGTGGTGTTAAAAAAAAAAAAAAAGCTCACGCTGCTTTTAATTTAATATTGTGCTGCCATGTCAGTCCTGTGCTGCTTCTCTTTGCAGAGAAGTCTAAGCAAACAGGGCACCGCACCCAGTGGGATGGGGGAGAAAATCGGGAAAAAGAAGCAAAACCCGCGGGTTGAGATAAGAACAGTTTAATAGAACAGAAATGAAGAAACTAATAATGATAATGATAACACTAATAAAATGACAACAGCAATAATGAAAGGATTGGAATGTACAAATGATGCGCAGTGTAATTGCTCACCACCCGCCGACCGGCACCCAGCTAGTCCCCGAGCGGCAATTCCCCCGCCCCCACTTCCCAGTTCCTATACTAGATGGGACGGCACATGGTATGGAATACCCTGTTGGCCAGTTTGGGTCAGGTGCCCTGCCTGTGTCCTGTGCCAACTTCTTGTGCCCCTCCAGCTTTCTCGCTGGCTGGGCATGAGAAGCTGAAAAAATCCTTGACTTTAGACCAAACACTACTTAGCAACAACTGAAAACATCAGCGTTATCAACATTCTGAACTCAAAACATAGCACCGTACCAGCTACTAGGAAGACAGTTAACTCTATCCCGGCTGAAACTAGGACACTACAGACTTCACCAGCCATTGTCATGGACTCTGAGCCTGTACTGTAGTGAAATCAAAGCAGGTATTAGAAAAAAAAAGGAAAAAAAAAAAAAAAAAAGTGCTTTTCCAAAATATTTACAAGATTGGAAACAACACATGGCTGTGGGCAGGTGGGAATACAGAGAAATGGGCAGCGTGCATCTGGATTTAGGGTTTGTTCCGGGATTTGGGCAATGCTACGAGGCCTAAGGATTTGGGTTTGGGGGGTGCCACTGGGTTGAAAGCTGTTGAAAGCAGCATCTGCTCCAGTGGAAGCAAACCCTGTCCCTCCAGCAGTGCCAGCAGTGCATGTCGTAAGGTGCTGCACACCAGTGTGGTCATGCTGCACTCTCTGGATGGTTGTTTCAGCAGCTTGGGTCCCCGGCTGGCCACCCTAGAGAAGAGCTGGGGTGCTACCCTCAGGTGTTTTTAACTCACCCAGTTTGAGGTGAGATCATGTCTCTCACGTTTAGAATACTTTAGGATAGTACAAACCGTGCTGTCTGCTCTGCCTTGGTAGTCAATGATGTGCTTCTGTTTATCGTTGAATTGCCTTATTCCTTTTTTTGAATCTCTGATGCAGATCGCTCAGGGCCATTGATCGAGGCTGATTTTTTAATTGTGCCTGCTGTTTTGCTTGGCAGTGCTGCAGGAGGGAAGCCAGGCAGCGCTGCTCCACTACTGCTTGCAGAGGTAGCCATGGAGGAAAGAGGCTTTAGGAAATCCCTTCCCAAGTCCAGCTGAAGCTCAAGAGGTTTTCTGCCAGTGGAGTTGCTGCGGCACTTGCATCACTTCGCAAGGTCTCTAACTTTCCTTGGGATCACCTTAGTTTCTGCTCTGTAGGAGGTTGCTGGCAAGCATTGAATTCGCACAGCCTGTGCTCCTGTTGAATTGTCTCGTTGCTTTTTGTCACAAAGCAGTTTGTCAGAAAATGTCTAGTGAACGAGGCTTGTAGTGATAGTTCGCTATCTGGATATTCAGAAACAGGAGAGGGATGTAAGTTAACGTTTTTAAGCTGGATGGAAACAGCAGCTTGAATTTATTACATGTCTTGGCACCTGTCAGAGTAGCTCTGATAGCATCCTTTGCCTTCTAGCAACACCGGGTAAGATCATGAATCTTTAGTCCTGTGCTAGGTTTTCACCTGCAAACACTTCCGTGTACTTCTTCCTGCATCTGCTTTTGTCCCTGTAAAAGCAACAGCTGGTCTCTGGGTCTTTTGCTTTGTAGTCAATGATACTCTTTTGTAGTTTAGTTCATCTGCATTTCTCTCTTTCTCTCTGTCCTGTGAGAATTAACTCTATCGCAGCTGAACCCAGGACACTCTCTCACTCCCTCTGTTTTGGATAGCTGAATAATCTAGTAACCTGTTAAGTAGAAGATGAACCAGGCGCCTATTCCTGTACTAAAGAATGCAATGTCGGAGCGAAAGGCAGAAGCATCTCAATAGGACACATGTAACAATGCAATGTCATTGACAGTTTCGGCCGTGTTTGGCAGTGGTGGTTGCTGTAGCCCTGTGCTAGCTCTGTGGTTCTAGCTCAAACTCGGTGCAAAGGTTGCCTGTGAGGTTCTTGCTTGGTTCTGCCTGTGCCTTTGGTTGGCGTGGGGTCAATGTTTTTGGCTGGTGTGTGGCTTCCTGCCTTATCTGGTGGGCTGATTTGTCTGCTTTGGGAAGGTTTTGAGCTGTTGAACAGGTGGGACTGAGAGCAGGGAAGGCATCTGGCTTTGGGCTCTTGTGTGATTTTGTTAGTGCAAGGACACTGACTACTTTTTGGCTTATCCCTGTTGTTCAGTCCAGGTACATCAGCCTCCAAGAAAAGGAGAAGTCTGAAGGCAGCATCCTCCCCAGCAAGTTTTGTTCTAGGCGTCAGTCTGCCCGACGTCCACTGTGGAACTGGTGCCTGTGAAGAATGATGATGAGAGCTGCTGGGACTGCTTTCTCGAGGAAGAGCTGCAGGCTGAGCCTTGGGCCAGAGAAGTCCCAGCTCACAGGGATGGGCCTGCACAGGCTACGTAGAAGACGGACCACTGTGGATCTGGATCGGGGTGAGAGCCCATTGCCTTTACTTGAGATCCACTGTCTTGCCGTTGCCGATACGAGGCGTGGTGGGGTTGAAACTGAGTAAATCCCTGAACTGAGATCTGGGGGGGCCATTCCTGTAGTACCAAGGACTCCACCAGAAGCTCATGTCACAGTGCCCTTTCTTCAGCACACAGCTCGGCCTCGTGAGACTAGAGAACGTCCTGTTGCCTGTCTTTGTCCCATCCGATTCAGGGACTTCCCCATCCAGGGTCAGACGGCTTCCCAAGTTCTCAGATTAATCCTTTCCTGGGAACTTTTGATACTTGCTAGGCAGTCTGTTTTCTCTTGAACTGACTGATCCAGCAGAATTGTGCTTATGAAACCACAAATCTGGGATTTGAGGGCTTGTTACACTCAGAAATAAAGCAGGCTGCATCAGCGTGACACTAGGGATTGTTCTGCACAATGAAAGCTAAAGGGAGGCCATACATCCTTAAAGGCAGCTGTGGTTTAGACTCGATGAGCTACATATGCAACCCTTCCTACCTCAGCGTGTTCTCTAGTGTGGTTAAGAGATGTAGGTACATAAAATGTTCCAGGTATGAACAGAGGACATCAAGAATTGCAGTAGTGATAAGATCTATTTTTTTTTTTTTTTTAACTGGAATTGGATTCCCACCTCCAGCTTTTGAAGTCACTTTATCTGGCAGTTGTACAGCAGGATTCCTGATGGTGCAGTTCCACCCGTGGGAGGCAATTTGTAGCCTCCCATTTGCTATTGAAGAGCAGCTCAAATTGGAAATAGCCCCTGTTGCAGAGATGGGCCCCATAATGCTGGACTCTAGGGTTGTTAGCGAAGACAGTAAGATGAATGACTTCTTGAAGCTGTGTTTTCCACCGTCTTATCCGCACCCTTGAACACCATTTCCCCATAGTTACCAATTTCTTGCTCGTACGTGAAATTAACGCTTGAGTTTACCTCCTGACTCGCTAAGCTTATTTTGCTTGTTTTTTACCAAAAGATTGTGAAAATCAATTCACAATCATTCAGCAGGCTGCTGAATTATCTGCATCACGTACCCAATGCTGGTGGGTACCAACCTGCAGCTGCTTACAGGAATTGGACTTCTTCTCACTGACTAGATGGCAAGTGATGCTGTATGAGTCCCCTTATATGCAACACTGTGGGAAAGGAAAGATCTTTTAGTCCTTCTCCTGTTCTTCCTGTTCTTGCTTTTCCTCCTCCTCCTCCCCGACTAAACCTAGTTTAAAGCTCTCCATACAAGTCTGGCCAGCCCGTAGCCTCAGTAGCATTTACATATAGGAAATAATATGGATTTCTTTTTTTCCCCTCCCCTCAGCCCAGAGGATCCCACATAATTGTCCTCAGACTCCGAGGCAGAGAGAAATCCACAGAAGAGCAGTGGCCAAACAGCAAGCACAGAAGCAGCTGTAGCCAAAAGCGCCTGAGGATGGCAGGGCGCGTGCTGATGTGCAGAGAGCTAGGATGCTGAAGGGGTCTTAGTTTCATCTAAGTCCAAAACCTCAACACATGGTGGGGAGGGGCAGTGCCCCAGGGCCATGGCCGCGGTGGGAAGGCCGGACTGTGAGGTCACAGAGCCCCGCTGTGCCACGCCGTGATGTGCAGTGCTGTGCCACGGGCACCGCTCCAGCAGTGCCAGCAGCAGCGGCGGCAGCAGTAGCAGCAGCAGCGGCATGGTGCAGGCGTGGGGGGCCATGACCCCCGCCTGCCTCCTTATCCTCTTCGTGGTGTCCCTGCAAGCCTGGGTTGTCGGGGCTGCTCCGTGGCAAGCGCGGGGATTAGGTAGGCGGGCAGGCGAGGGCCAGCACCCAGCCCTGGCAGCGTGGCGCAGCACCCACCACACCTCGGGGTGACGGCGGGGCTGGGGTCGTGGTGTGGCAGGGCTGTGAGAGCAGCGGGGCCGGGCTGGGCCGGGTGAGCCGTGGCCAGCTCCACGGGCAGCGGGAGGCAGATGTCCCGCGGGGAGGTGCAGGGGGCTGCAGCCGCTGCGGAGGCATTTTCCAGGTGAACGGTGGGGCCGAGAGCAGCACCGCGGGGTGAGGAACCATCCCTAGAGCCAGCCCTGTGCTGCCCTGCCCCAGGGCAGCCTTCCCCTGGCCTGCATGTCGGGGCCAGAGCAGCACCGCAGGGGCCAGGTAGTAGCCTGCAGGAGCACTTCTTCCCCGGGCTGGTCACAGCTGTGCCCGGGGCCATGGCTCTGCCGCTTCCCCGGCTGGATCCTGGCTTTCAGCCTCGGGGACGTCCGTCCTTGGGAGATGTCTGCTCAGGAAAACAGGAGCATTCCTGCTCCTGCCCCTGCAGTGCTCTCCTCGGGTGAACCCAGGTCCCCCAGGCCCCTTTGCAGCTTTGGAAATCTCCACCCATGTCTGGGTCCCACGTCATTACCTGACCCCCCTCCAGTGACTGCAGGTCACTGAGAAAGAAGTAGATCACAGCCTCTAATGGAAACGTGCTTGATTACAGCTCTGCCTGTAGCCGATGGCCACCCGACTGCTCAGCCGGATCTTGTCTGGGAGCCTCAGGGCAACCCCACAGGTGTGTCACTTGAATGACCGGGCATTTAGGTTTTAATATTTGTTCATATGAAATTTAAGTTAGTAATTTCTTGGCCGATGCTTAGAGATGCAGAAGAGCGCAGAGAGGGAATGGGTCAGGCTCAGTGACGTGGCCTGGGGCGCTCTGCCTTGCAAAACATTCTTTCACAGCCTCTCTGACCCTGCACTGCTTCTAGTGCCTGCTGCAAAGCCAGCGGGCTTGTTGGGGTTGAGTTTAGAGCTGGTGTGAGCTCCGGGGAGTCCTTTCTGCCCACAGCTCTGTGCATCGTTTGTTTTAAACTGGCATGGTCCAGGCACCCAGTAACGGTCTGCACAGTGCTCCTGAGTGGCAGGGAGAGACGAGTGCTATGGCACAATGCTGTGTTTGAACTGCGTTCATTGCTGTTCAGATCTGAAGAAGTCTATAGAAATACTTCACGGGAGCTTCCCTGTTCTGTTTGTTTACAGACGTGGCTGGACGCAATGGATATCCAGCTTCCCAGCCGGGTTCCAGGGCTGACGCGCAGGGAGATCGCACGGGTACGTCATGGCTTTTTACTTCCTTTGAGAGCTGCCAGCTCAAAGCCCAAATGTGAGCAAGATGTCTCTCGCAGGTGTGAGAATATAGGCCTGCATCGTGTGTGCCGTGTTGCTATGCGATCCCCTTATATGTTCTGCTGTTCGGTATGACAGTGTATATCACAATGTATGACGGGAACTTCTCGTGGGTGTTTGGTTGCAGATGTGGGTACAGGGAGGGCTTTTCCAGCTTCTCGTCTGGGTCCTGCGCTGGAGCTCACCTGGCATCCCAGGGGTGAGTAGTCAGTCCTGACTGACTTCACAGACTAAGCGCTCGTTTTCAGTATGTTATTCTTGAGAAATTTAACTTTATACTTTCTGTTAAGGTCCTCAAAGAGCAAAGTATAAAGCTAAAGCTGAAATAGGAGAATCTTCCCAGCGGTCACCAGAAGTCCTAAAGGAAATCCTGGAGGAATTGGACAAAGCAGCACGTGGTGGGTATAACCGGAAGACTTGGGAAGCTGAGGTTTCAGGTGCATGTATGGACAAGCCGTAGCCTACGCAGCAGGAAGGGATCGATCAGAGCCTCACTGCGCTGACACTCAAATTTCACGCCTTGCAGGTGCTGGTGAGCTGTAGAGATGGTGCAGAGTCTCTGCTGCCAGTTGTGGTTCAGCTGAGCCCCAGGGACGGCTGCTGCCCCAGTTATAGCGTTACTGGCCAGAGCTGTTCTGGGCAGACGTTGGTATCCAGCTGGCAGGAACTGGCGGTGCTCACACCTTGAGTGTGTGAGGGACTTGGCTGAGGAGCTGATTCCTGATAAGCCATGAGAGGGCCAGCACCCTGCCAGTCGCTGGCGGGGAGAGTGCCCTTGGCCGGTGGACAGGATGCGCCGGGAGCTTGGGGTCACTGAGACCGGCAGACTTTGCCTGGGCTGCAGGCATCCCCTGGCCAGGATGGGAGCACCCCGGCTTCACAGCCTGGTCTAACCCCATTGTTCTCCTCGATGTCTGAGGACTCTCGGTGACACCTCGGGGTCAGGGACGGGTGAAAGCTGGACACCCAGCTGAAGGCCAGACACCTAACTTGAAGGCAGCTAAAATGAAGGGCTCTGAATTCGGTGTCGGGTGGTTTGGCTGTCTGTTTCTAGTTGTGTTCTAGATGACGTGGTTGTGGTTTTCCTCTTGTTTTGGGAGACTGTGGGCTCTTCGCTGCCACTTGTGAAAGTGCCCAGAATATGGTTGCAAGAGCTTGCGGTTCAGTCCACCATGCGTGTCTGTTACCCATACCATGTGGTGGAGTTGGTAGGATGGGAAGTGCTTCTCAGAAGGACTCTTTCCCCAGCTGAACTGGTTACAGCATCTTCCTGTCTTCTCTGAAGGAAGTAATTTACCATCATCTTGCAGTTTGCCAGAAATGCACTAAGTGGAACATGAACAAGATCACATGCAATCCCCTAGTCTCTCGGCAGGTCAGGATTTGCTGTCTCCTGGTAAACTGGGAAGTGTCTAGCGCTTAAATTTTTCTCCATGAATGGCACGTCGTTTGGACTAGTGACTAGGTGCATCCCCAAATGCCCAGGCTTTGTTTCTAAGCGTTATTAATGTATTTTGAGAAGTATTGCCTCCTGAAGATACCACGATCCTGATGAGGAACGGTTACTTCTAATTAAACTGAGCCACTTTCTTTCTAAAGAGATGGACCGCGAGACTGTGGAGAAGGAGGCGTTTCAGGAAGGAGATAGTCACGCAGCGCCAGTCTCTGATGAAAAAACAGGGGCAATTCAATCAACAGGCGTGCCAGGTAATTGCTGTCCTTCAGTCATCCAGTGTCATGAATCAAAATCACTGTGTGTCTGCAGCCTCTTCCCCTGGTGCCCGCTACTGCACATCTTGTCAGCAGCCAAACTATTAGTACAGAGTGAGTGTTCTAAAAGAAGCCAGGAACGGCTCTCTGAGGATGACTGTCATCTCTGGGGTGAGGAGGTTACTGCCATCGGTGTGCCAGAGAGACGCTCACTCGTAACCCTCTGTGGATGCAGTGAGATGCTCACCTCCCACCGCACCCTGTTCACAGGAATTTCAGAACTTTGCCGTTTTGGGAGTGAGGCCATCTGAACCACCCTCAGCAGACGATGGGAAATACGACTCTTAATCGAATGTGCCTCCTGCAATACCTGCATCCCAGAGCTTGCCCCGAGTCCCCCTAAGCACAACAGAGGGGGATCCCTCCTGTGAACTGAGGTCCAAAGGGATTCACTGACGGATCGGGCATGGGCTTAGAGGGAACCTGTGCCACCCTCCTGCATCTTCTGTGCCTGAGCCATGCTGAGGCTTTACCTTTCTCTGATTCTTGGCAGTGGCAGTGCTGTCCAGCCCTGGAGAAGCCCACCACGCCAGGAGATATGAATTTTCTCCAAAGAATGCAGGTAATTAGCAGTCTTGCAGAGGGCCATAAGGGGAAGACAAGTCCTGAAACCTGGGGGCATGCAAGCAGTGGCCATGCTGGAGAAAAGGCGAAGCAGGAGAGCAAGGTTGAGGTGTCTCCCGAGAGGGCCTGACTCCATCCCCTCGGGGTGTGGGTGCTGGGCTGGGGAGAGAGCTGGGGCTGGCACTCCCTGAGGCAGGGATGCTTTTTGTCTGTCTCACTCAAAGAGGCGATTGGTCAAACAGCTGCGCTCCCCCACACGCTCTCCATCTGGCCTCATGAGTTCTGTTCAGTGGGACAGCTTGTCCCAAAGGGTCAGAGAGAGCCTGCAGGCAGCACCACTAGCAAGCCTTGGAGAGTGAAGGTGGGTGAGCGCAAAAGAAATTGTGTGCAAATGTGAAGGGTGGCCGAGAAGGGGGGGCAAACCCGTGACACTGGGAAAACTGGATTACGGCCATGCCAGAGTGTAAGCAAAGCTCTGAGGAGAAAGAGAGGCTCCAGAGTGCATTGATTTGCAACGGCTTTGGGAGTTTCCTTTGCTTCTACTGAAACCAAGGAAACATTGCAGCCCCAGCATGTTCGCTGGTGCAGAGATGCTAACAAAGTGAGAACGAACATTTCCGGGCCATGTCAGACCTCCTGTGAGATTACCAGTAGTGTGCAGGACACACTAATGCACAGAATTGTTCCTCCAGGTGTGGGTGACAAGAGAAACACAAATGCTATGGATCCTCAAGATTTCCGGTACTACTGCATAGAAGGTGCCGTGGCGGTCTTGGGCTCCGTGCTGTTTGGGATGATATTGTGTTGTGTGATCTGTCTGTGGAGGAAGAGACAACGGTGAGTTGTTTGTTGGGAGGGTTTTTTGCCAAACTTCTGTATTAGATGGCTGCTATTAGCCATGAAGCATTTAGAGGTAGGGTATTCTGGAGTGCCGAGTCAGTTACTGGCCAAACTCTACTGAGATTTCTGCTGTAAGATGTTTTATCTGGCCTCTCGATTCATGGGCACTCTTTTGTGAAACCCCTTCCTCCTGCGGCAAGTGTTAGTTAAAAGTGACCCTGCCTCGACAAGAGCAGACCCAGTGACAGACATAGGATGAGCAAGGTCAGGAAGAAAAACGAGGGATGACATTGCCATAGAAAGTGAGAAGCGCAATAGTGACATCTTCCTGCCAGTGAACCTACCAGCAGAAATCGCCCTGTTCGGTGATGCCGTAAATCCCAGAGGTTCACCTCGGCCAGGGTGTCCCAGCAGCTCAGACCGTGGTGAGGAACCTTCCCGGCTCTCGGCCTTGCTTTGGAGAAAGAGAGTCAGTCTGTCCCATCTGCACCTGAGCACTGCCAGCGTGCGTGTTCTCAGCACAGGCAGGGCTTTTTTTCTGTGCAGGGGTACATTATCTCTTTGGATACGTATTCTGAAGAGAGGATGGAGAGCACCTCACCGAACAGAGAGCCGAGGCTGTGCCCTTGTCTGGTCAGGGACGGGCAGGGGAGCCGAGTGCTGGTCTCTGCCAGGCACGCTGAGAAAGGCGAACAGGAGGCTCTCCTGGCCCTGCAGTGCTGTGCCCAGCTTTGGTCCCCTCGGTCTGTTGCGGGCAGGTCTCCTTCCAGGCACGTGCAGAGCAGGCAGGTCAGGATGGTCAGGGCCGAGAGGAGACGAGCCGTGGGCAGGCGAGCAGAGCCCCAGGCGAGGGGTGCGGGGTGCCCCGTTTTCTGCACGGAGCTCTCCATGCCCACAGCTCCCACGTGCAGCCGGGTGCCCGCACCCCACGGGTGTGCTGCCCCGCGCCCTCACACCCGCCCAGGCCCACGGCCGCGGTGGGGCCTCAGCAGCCTCCTCTCTCCGCAGGCGCCTCTCCGCAGCTTCGCGAGCCCAGCCCGACACCAGCAGCTGCTCCTCGGGCCTGGACAGCCTGAGCAGCCGCCCCAGCAGCCCGGAGAGCTGGACCCGACAGCAAGAGCCATCACCTGTGCCTGGAAAGCCGGCCCGCCTGCCACAGAGCACCAGGGAATGGGCCTCCGCCAGCCCGGACAGCCGCCCGGCCCGCCCGCCTCCACCCCGGCCCCCATGGCTGTCCAACTCAGCCAGCCGGGTGTTGCGGGACCAGCCCAGTGACCTCGAGCCCCCAGAGGAATTGAAGCCACCCGCCCGCGGCCCAAGCCCATCGCGCCGGCCCTCCTGCAAGGGCCTGAGCCAGCCCCGCCAGGGTATGGGTTTGGGCTACGATGACAGGCTCCTGACGGACAGCTTCAGGGAGCGACCATTCATGTCCGAATAATGGCACAGCAATAAATACAGATCAGTAGCACAATTGTCCGGGTCGTAATGGCAGCAGACCCAGGGATTCACCAATCCTGGGGCGAACTTCCTATGAGGGCACACAGGGACCTGGATGCCCACGGTGTCAGCAAGCAGGGAGCTGGGCATAGGACCCACCAACAGGCTGGGGGAGCCCAGCTTCCCTGGTGGGACTGTCCTGCTCCATTCTGAGCCACAGAGGCACCAAAGGGGCTCATTAACAGCTCACCATCCCCACCTCTGCTCCCTGTGCCAGCTTTGTCCTGGAGTGCACAGGACAGGGGTGCTGTGTAGGGCAATACCAGCCCCAGCCCCTCCATTGTGTGCATGCCAAATACACCACGTAAGGCAAAGCCAGAAATAAAACGCAGAGCAGCACAAAGCTGCTATTGAGCCATAACAGAGACCCTGTCTGTTCTGCTTTTGGCTGGGATGGAGTTAATTTTCTTCCTAGCAGCACATACGGTGCCGAGTGTTGGATGTGTGACCAGACCAGTGTTGGTAGCACACCCATGTTTTAGCTATTGCTGAACGCTGCTTGCACGGCCCCAAGGCCTACTCTGTTCCCACGCTGCCCTGCCAGCGAGTAAGCTGGGGGTGCGCTGGTGGATGAAAAGCTGGACATGAGCTGGCAATGTGCGCTTGCAGCCCGGAAAGCTGCTTCCTCATTCTCTAGACAAGTTCCCTTGATTTAAATGCCCTTCATACCCTTGCTGGAGGGGGGGAGAGTTAAATGGACCACACAGCTTCCTTGGTGAGGCCTCGTCATTTCCCTGGGACCCTAGTGCAGGGGAAGAGCATCTCCAGAGCATCCCTTTTCCAGCCCATGAGATGCTCTGTGTGACAAGGGAAGGTGCCCGTCGGTCCAACGGACGAGGCCCTGCAGGGCTCCCATCAGGGTCCTTTGACCTACCCGTCCTCCAGCCACCACTCCAGGGGCTGGGGGGCTCCTGCAGGTCCCCAGCCAATGTCTCACCTACCCAGGGACATTGAAAACAGGCAGAGACTCATTTACAGAAGTTGTTGCTATTAATAGCATGTCCCTTCTCCCCAGGGAAGGTGTTGTGCACCTGCAGATTGCGTGCAAATATTCACCACGCATTTGTCTTCATGATGGCGTTAATGGTCTTTTAAAACAGCGGTGGTGGGTTGTGGACCAGGTTTTCAAAAACATGCCGTATTCGCCTATGTACAATCGATGGGCATTTTCTTCAAGAGCACCCGCTCGGCTTTTGGCAGCCTGACCTCACTGGGCTCCTTAGTTTGCCAATCAGGAACAAGTTCACCCACTATTGAACAAGCCGTGTTTTCAAGGAGTGCCATATTTAAAAGTTGCACCTTCGTGTAAAGCCTTCAGAACAAGTCTGTTGTGCTTTGGGTGTCAGAGCGTGGCAGTTAGCAACTCTGTAATTGCTGTAGCTATCAATGCATGCAACTGAAACAACGGCTGCTTTTTATTACAGTAACAGAAGCTTACACCTTTTGTAGCAGGCACGAATCGGAAAGGCACAATGCCCTAGCCTGCAGTTTTCTGCTTCTCAGAGAGTTATGAACAACAGCGTTTTCTCCCCCTTGTCACACACAGTTCAGTATCTCCGTTTCCTTGAACTGGTGACGCTGACTATGGAAGCACTTCAATGCGCTAGCGAATGTTTACATTCATCCCCAATTAAAGACAGCATTTCAGCACGTTCCAAAATCCCACAGAGCAGACAAGATTTCAAGGTCCATATGTCCTCTATCAGCTGGGGGCATCTCCCCTGAAGCAGCTCCACGTACTTAACTTGCATGAGGCACTAACACATGTCAGGCTGTGCTAAGCACAGCCAAACGAAGCTCAGGTCTGTTGCTAAAAACCCTGCGTAGCCATCACCACACTCTGGTTCCTGCTTTCTTCCCTGCCTTTTGTCTCTTGCCTTCGTGCTGCCAACCCCAAACCCACAGGAGGGGTGCTCTGCTGCCTACCCACCTGTGAGCAACCCATGCCAACCGAATAGAAATAAGAAACATCCCTTTGCCTATGGGTTTGGATCTGGTCACTTAAGAACCCCAAGTTAGCATTACTCAGGAAAAACAAACAAACAAGGAACCTTAAGGACAGTCATGTAGTAGTGGGGCGCTGGGAATTCTGAGTCAACCTTCTCGTATCAGGCACAGGGAGAGCAGTCTTACTCTCCAGTATCAGCTCTGTGGTGAAAACTGCAGGGAGCTTCTGAGCATCCTTACATCCTGAATGCTGCAAATTCCAAAGCTAAAACAGCCCATGCTTGCAGAGGACTTTGAAATGCTCGTTTTTATTTCCATGCACTTGTGCTAAGTGTTTTCACTCTTTATGAGAACGGATATTTGTCCCAACGCTATTTTGTAAAAATCCAGTGACAGGAGGCAATCTTCCTATCTCCTAAGATACACAGGTTTTGTTGGAATATGATAAAGCTACAGAGATATTAATTTATTCTCTTGAAATAGTCTCTCTTTTTGTGTATATATGCCCATATATATATATGTATGTCTGTATGTACTGTTAGCTAATGAAACAAAAAGTACAAGCTTAAAAATTCAGCTAACAGCATTATATGGTTTTATGCAGACAGCGAGCTTTTCAGCTCCTGCCAATCAGCATATCTCTGACTCTGATCAAGCAGTTTAAACTGGCTGAAAACCTAGCCCAAAAAGTGACACTGAATTTTCTAACTTAATTTCAAGCTATAAATGGGACCCTCTTGTCAGGTTATTTAATGTCATTTTTAAAGGATAAAGGAGTAGTAAGGAGTCATGATTTCCAAAATCTGTGCCTGCAAAAGTTCCTGAGATGAGGAGGTTTGGTTTTATCCTGATTCCTTCATGCTTTGCTTCTTAAATAAAAAAAAAAAAAAAAAAAAAAGACACAGGGAAATGGAGTCTTGAGGATAAGGCTTGAAGTGAAGATGAAGGAACAGCAAACGTCAAGCAAAATAAGCAGAGGAGGAGGAGGAGGACGAACCGTAGGAAGAGCAGGATGAAGAACATGAGGAAGAAGAAGAAGAACAGGAAGAACAAGAGCAGGCAGAGGAGGAGTATGAGGAGGGACATAATAAGGAAAAGAAGGAAGGAGAAGGGGAGGAGGAGAAAGAACAGGTGCTAGAGGAGGAAAAAATGGAGGAAAAGAATGAACAGGAGGAGGAACAAGGGGAATAGAAGCTGGAGAAGAAGGGGAGGAGGAGGAGGAAGAACAGGAAGAAGAACATGAGGACGAGAGGAAAGAAGAGGAGGTGAAGGAAGAGGAGGAAGAACAGGATAAGGAGGAGGAGGAGAATAAAGAAAGAACGAGGAGGAAGAAAGTGGGAGGAGAAAGAAAAGGAGAAGGAGGACGAGTAGAAACGAGAACAGGATAAGGCAGCCGAAGAACAAGAGGAGGAAGAAAAGGAGGCAGAAGAACAGGAGGCAGAGGAAGAACAGGAGGAGGAGGAGGAGGAGAAGGAAGAGAATGACGATGAGGGGGAAAAGGAGGGGGAGGAAGAGCGGAAGGAGATGGAAGAGGAGGAGGAGGAGAAGGAGGAGGAGGAGGACGAGGAGGAGGAGGAGGAGAAGGGTGAGGAAACACCTCCAAATTCAGTCTGGAGTGTCAGAACATCAAAATTCTTGGATCGAGCTCCTGCTACATGCATTTGCCCATGGGGATTCATTAAATCCAAGCCTACTGGCGAAGCCATTACTCACAGGAGTCGTTCCACATCATGGCCATCACTCCTCTTGGGAACAGACACGAAAGCTCTGGATGACAAAGGCTGTCAGGGCACGCTCCAGAAACAGAAGACCAGTGCGAGAAGATCCCCATCACCTGATGGCACAGAAGGAATTCGAGCTCAGTGAAATGACCATTGGAAATGAAACACACAGAACAGCATCCACCATCAAATCTCCTTCAGTGGTAGTTTTTGCAGAGCTGCAGGCTGACGACCTTACCATCACTGTCACAGGACCCCAAAAGAAATAATAAGCGGCAAACAGTAACTCTACCCATAGCCCGTATCTGTCTAGCCTTTAAAGACAGACTAGCTCAGCCTACAGCTCTGGAGGTATAGGCCAGCCTATACATATATCCTGCAACTACCTACTCGATGACCTGTCCAGAAAGTCAAATCACAATTATCTTTGAATGAGCACAGAGCTGGGGGCGGGAGGGAAGGGGGGAGAAAAGAAGACCTTGGTGGAAAAAAGGGAAGGTGCAGGCACACAATTAAAAAAGAAAGGAGCCGAGTTATCCTGAAGGCCAGCTCAGCCCAACTCACTGTCGCTGGTGAAAAGCTGTGCAGCTGGGAGGAGAAAGACATGGCTTTGGTGCTGGGGTGCACACAAATGTCTAAACTCAGATCTGAAAAAGCAGAAAAAACCTGACACGGCTCCTTTTCGCCTTCCTCATACCTGTGTGCATGCTGTGACTTCCTTGTTTCCCTGAAGTCCTCCCGACTAGCAGGGAAGGGGCTTCTGTCCAGGCCACGTGCCATGCCGAGAAACAGTTTTAACCGCTAAGGGGGTGGCAAATAACTACCGCATCCGCAGAAGCAAAGGGGCAGCCGCACCTCGGCTGCGGAGATGCCCAAAGCTGCCCCGAGCCCCAGGAGCCCCTGGCACCTGGACATCTGCCTGGCCCTGAAGCTCCGTGGGGCCTGCCAGCACTGGGGAGCCCCAGGGACAGAAGCGAAGGCCGGTGGCCAGCCCCCGTGGGGAGAGTGCCGGGGGCTCCGTCCTTCCTTCTGGGCCACGCCAGGACAGGGCGTCTCTCCTCCTCATCGCCTGGGGGAAGGCGAGGCCTGAGGAAGGCCCCGGGTGCTGGGCTCAGCACGGGCGGTGTGACCGGGGCAGAGCCCTGTCTCCTGCCAGGGGCCGGCCCGGCTCCCGTCACGCAGCTCCTCCTGCCCAGGGCTGTGGCTGGCAGCACAGACAGACCCGCCTTTTGGGAACGATTTGCCGACCCGGAGCAAACGCAGGGCAGCTCCTCTCCCTCCCTCCCTCCCTCCCTCCCCGAGCAGGCGCAGACCCCACAGCAGCACTGAGGGACGGCAGAGCTGCGCACACACCTCGCAAGCGCTGCCGAGGGAACAGCTCCGCACCGAAGGGCCCTTCCCGAAGGCCGCGCGCTGCCGAGGGAACAGCTCCGCACCGAAGGGCCCTTCCCGAAGGCCGTCTCCCCACAGGCCCAGTGCCCCAGCTGGCTGAGGAGCGGCTGCGGGGGGGCGGGCTCTGTGAGGAGAGGCAGCCCCTGCCCGCCCAGCAACAGCTGTGCCATTGGCCACGGCTGAGCCAATCAGCGGAGCCGGAGGCGGCCTGTCAGTCACAGCCGGCCTGGGGCAGGGCCGGAGGGGACAGAGCCCGAGCAGCCTGAGGAGAAATGGGGGAGAGATGGGCTGGGGGCAGCCGGGGCGAGGGGGGTCCAGGGAAAGGGCCAGGGGAGCTGCAGGAGCAGCAGCAGGTATCTCCCAGGGCGGAGGGGCCTGGGGGGAGACCTCGGTGATCACCCACGGGCCCTGCCGTGGCCCAGTTGAGTGCTCAGCCCCAGGGACGGCCCCACGACCAGGGTCAGAGCGGTTCCTGCTGCTGCCCCGAGGGTCGCCAGCCCGAGCCCTGAGAGCTGGAGGTGGGTGTTTCGTGTCCGCGGGCCAGGGGAAGGCAGGGCGGCCTCCTCTCCAGCCGGCAGCGCCATGCTTTGGAGCAGGCGTGCTCTGGTGGGGACAGAGCAGGTGCCCTTGCTGTCCCCAGGCCGCCCTGTGGGTCTGATGGCCCCGAGGTCTGATGCATGCCTTTCGCCCCACGCAGGCTGTGCTGCGGGCTGTCGCGCGTCCTGACGTAGGATCCTGCCGGCTGCGCCAATCTCTCGCCAAGGGGCGGAATGCACCTCGCTCAGAAGGAGAGAAGCATCCGTGAGTTTTATTGAGGTAAGATAATAATTTGACAGAGTTCACTAAATTTGGGGAATTTAACAAAGTTTGACAGTGGTTTCCCGAGGTTCAGTAAGTTGGATGGCAAGGTTCGCCTTATTAGTTGCTGCACGGAAGAAACGTACGAAGGAGAATTGAGTTAGAATCGAGCTGGAAGGATTCACGCAGAGACCGGAGACGCAAAAGGGTAAGGAAGACCCTCCCGTTGAGTCGCGAGGTTCAGAGGGGACCCCCTTGCTTTCTAAAGTGCTTATGGAGCCTAGGGGCGGCTCGGTCCAATCTTAGTCTCAGAGTTGGACAACGGTTTATGTCTAATGGAATTATCTGTACAAAGTTTATAATAGTTAATATTAAGTAGCTACATGGATTAGTAATGTTTCCTTGGTATGAATTCAGCATGCTATCAGTCACTTAGCAAAGATCTGCCATTGAGAACAGGTCTCTCTGCCTCGAGGAGCAACCTTGAGAGGCGTCCCAGCTCAAGGGGAGATCACTGCCGTGCAGCCACGCTGCCTAGCAGGGAGAGCTGAAAGAAGGCTCACTTAGGCTGTCGTATTTATGGGATAAAGTGGCTGGCTCCTGGTCAAATCACATGCGATGGGAAGGGTATGGATGAGACTCCTTGTGCCCACACTTTCTTTGCTCCTTGATAAATGAGTCTTGGAAAAGCCACCCGCTATTCCTGTGTTAATCGCATGATGAATGTTCCAAGGCGATATGCATCGGTGCTCACTGGGTTGCTCGGCTCCTTTGTGGGTTTTCAGAGAAGAGACTGAAACTAGAGGAGTTCTTGGCCCGGCTATGGCTCAGGCCTTTACCTCCTTTGGAGCCTGTACCAAACTACGGCTAGTTTGGTTATGGGGTCGAGTGTACCTGTCACACCGGCTCTTGGGAAATGAGGGTACAGAGGGCGGAAGGTTTTACCACAGCTAAGAAGTTCCAGTCAACACGTCAGGGACTTTTTTCTTCCTGGTTCTTGCAGTAACAGTTTTTTGTTTTTTTTTTTTAAGTATGTGTTTTTTCCAAGGAAGCTTCACCTAGGAAAGTAGGGCGGTTAGCTCTGATTGCTCCTTGTGGTGGTTGTATCTGTCCTCAGCCAGGTGCACAGTAGCTTTCAGAAGAGGAATGGGACTACTCCAGGGTGAAGTGAGGAATTGGGATCCTGAGCCTGTTTTGTTTAAGGCAGTCAGGTGGCAATGTGCGGTTAGAGCTGTCTGCGTTGCTTACCCTTTGGATTGCTGTGCTCCCCTCTAGTTCTCTGTAATGCTCACTTCTACTACTCGGTTCCATCAGGTTTAAATTTCTGTAAATTGATGCTACACCTTGCGACTGTTTCTACTTGATTCTTCACAAATTTGAAAATTCCCGGTTCAGGTCTCTCTGCTTTCTTCTCCCCCCTGTCCCGCAGACCTGTATTTGAATGCAGGGGCTGCAGAGTCTGTGTTTCTGCCCCATAGTGAGGAAAATATGGACATGAAAAAGAAGAGTGATTCTGAAAAGACCCCTTTCTTTGTGCTCATTTCCTTTCCTTGTGCTCATTTTCACGTTCAGTTGCCTGTTGTGGGTTCTTAAATGCTGTGAGTTACTCAGAGTCTTAGCAATGCCTTGTTGGCATCCCTGTGCTCGGGAGGTGCATCAAACATGCTCTGTTTGGGCATTGCCTATGTCAGACAAGTAACCGTAGCCCTTTCTGAAAAATAGCTCATGAGTGAGTGAGTTCCTCGGCCATAACAGAAGGGTTTCTGTTTGCATCCGCAAGAACTCAGGAGCAAACCCTGCTGATGGAAACCCTCAGAAGAAAGGGAAGACTGGAGAGAGGAGAACAGACCAGTAGAGTTAGGCTGGTTTACCCGCGGTGGTGTCACACCTCCTGGCACGGTGACTCTGGGTAAGGGTGCTCTCAGGCTGTTTTCTAACCTTTTTCAGTGCTCACCACGAGAGACCCCATGAGCCTGGGGGAAGGGCGGCACTCCCCTTCTCTGTGCAGCCCAGGCTCTTGTCACAGTGCATGACCTCCTGCGCAAACAGGAGTGGCTGATGGCAGAGTTCTTCAAGGAGGCTGGTGTGGGCACGAGGAAGATGCCAGGAGCAGACTTCATTCAAGTCATCAAGGGGGTATGTAGGGAGCAGAGCGGGAGTGAACTGCTGCCACTGTCATATGTCCTTGTGGGCTTACCTCGGTGTGACGGTCAGACAAATTATAGTCAATGTCTCAAACATTCGTTAAAGAACTTTGGTGGAGAAAACGGCCTCTGTAAAAATGCTGGAGTTTTGTGAACAGGACAATGTGGCCGGAGGAGAGGGCCCCCCGGAGGGTGGGACCGCGCTTCTCCAAAGCCGCAATTCCTTATCTTAAGTGACCAGGAGAAGGAGCACAGCATATGCGCCTGGAGGAGGAGGCCCCACGGAGGATGGGACTGTGCTTCTATCTTAAGCGGTCATGCCAGCAGAAAAAGAGAGGCAACTCTGCGATGAACCCCCCCCCCCCAAAGCTCTCCGACCGATTCCAGAGAACCCCGGGAATGGGACTGCGCATGTCGAGACCATCGACTAACACGCTATAAAAGAAGGGAGAACGAGTTCTCAGCGCGCGCCCTCCAGAACTGGATCTCTACGCTGGCTGGACCAACGCTGGACCCAGGACTGGTGAAACCCTTTCCTTCTCTCTTTCTTTCTTTCTCTCTTTCTCTCCCTCCCTCTTTTTCTTCTCTCTTTTCCACAGTCCCTACACCTCATCCTTTTAAACATAAACCGTTGACCAAGTCTGAGACTAGGAGTGGACCTAGCCGCCCCTGGGCTCCTCTCTGAGAAGGAGTCCAGAAAGCAAGGGGGTCTGCTCTGAACCTCGTGACTCAACGGGAGGGCTCTCCTCCTGACACAGTTTCATGTTCCTTTTTCCATTTCATTTTTCTATACTTCCCTTCTCTTCTCAAACAGCGGCTTAACGACATGTTGCAAGGTTCATATTGATAAGTTCACTTGTACTTGGGCAAGGTTATCTAGGTTGAATAAATGTTGATTGTTGTTTGAACTCCCCTGGTGTCGTTTCACCTTAATTCTGACAAAGGAAATCCACGAACCTGAGTCGCTCCAACTCTGGGACGCGACATCTTAATTGGCGTCACGGACAGGATTTCCCTTGTTGGAAGGGAGTTTCTAATGAGATACCAGACCTCCACTCAGAGAACGGGCGGGGAGGATCTGGGAAGGATCTCTCAACAATAAGTTGGGAGGGATCCGAGCAGCGGCAGACACAGGGGCCCAGGAAATATCTGTGTCTGACTGTTCCCCTGTTTTAGAGAGGCTAACTGCCTATAGGGGATTTCCCTTGTTGGAAGGGAGATTCTAACGGGATACCGGACCTCCACCCGGAGAACGGGCGGGGAGGATCTGGGAAGGATCTCTCAACAATAAGTCGGGAGAGATCCGAGCAGTGGCAGGCATGGTGACCCGGGAAATATCTGTGTCTGACTGTTCCCCTGTTTTAGAGAAGCTAATTGCATATAAAGCCCGCCCTTCCCCACAAGGAGTAGCCTGGGCACGAGACCACTGGCATGACTCAAAAGCCATTGTAGGAAGAATTGAGAAGCTAGCAAAAGAAGGCAGGTTTCGCCCGGGAAAAGGGAAGGCTGTAGTGTGTGCAGTTTTAGGGGCCGCACTCGTAGCAGCCCAGGAAGACAGACAGGAAACAATGAAAGCTGAGCAGGCAGATAAGGAGAAGATTCAGTCCCTGCAGGATTTAGTTAAAGTCCTGCAAGAGCAATTAACTGCTGAGCGTAATACGACACAGCGGCTTCATGCTGCCTTGTCTGATGCATTAGATCGGGAAAGAATTTTACGAGCCGAGGTGGATGAACGATCTGACCCGGACTTAGACCTGCAAGGTCTAGAGGTAGTTCAGGTGAAACAGCAAAAATCTTTATACCCAAATCAAGAGTTAGAAGGTACCAGAAAAGTTTTTTACCCTGAGGATGAAGAGATAGCAATGAGGCCATTAATTAAAACAGAAACCATAGACAATGGCCAAAATGGCGGAGCACCACACGTGACCATTAAGACGATACCATATTCCGCCACTGAATTATCTAAAATTCAGGAAAAGTATATCCGACTAGCAAAGGAGACTGAAACAGAATATGTGTGGAGGGTGTCATTAACTGGTGGCGACCGGATTTTATTGTCAGAAGATGAAGCCCAAGGATATTGGGGGCCTGGAGTGTTCCTAACTACCGATGATCCTAGGGAACCATGGTCTCTGACGCAGCGGGCAGCTTACTGGGCAGGGGGAATAGACCAAATGGAACGAGGAGAACCAACACGGATAGACACCCCTTCTATAAATCAGTTGACTGAGAGCTTACAGAAAACTGCTTGTCTCCAATTAATGCATGATAGGCGATTAGTGCCACAACAGCCCTCTCCGATGTTGTTAAATGCCAATCCCGATAGAATGACTCCTCTAATCCGAGGTTTACCAGATTCTTTGAAATTATATGCTGTCCAGCTGCAGGATAGATTACGTGATGCGATAGCACCTAGAGGAGGCAGGCGGAATGCAGGAGGGGTCCTGACCTGGGGAGAAGTGGCACAGGAATTGGTTAACTACGGCCGGAGAATGGGTCTCACAAGGGGAGAAAGCAGGGCTAAGCCTGCTATCCGCCGAATAGAAGGACCTGGCCGACCTCCCCCATCTAAGACTGTAAACACCAAAAAGCTGTATGGGGGTCAGCGAAACTTGTTGTGGGCAGAAGGGATAGAAAAGGGAATTCCCCAGGACGTGATGGATGGCTTGCCCACCTCTGTCCTAGAAAAGTTGGTCCTAGGGTGGAAAGACAAGAACAAGGAGCCTCCTCATACTGAGTTAAACATTCAAGGCTATAAAGGGGCGAATCCGCAGTTGCTGGCAACTCCCACTCCCCAAACGCCTACTGCCCCAGAGGAAGGTATTACTGTCCGCAGGACGGGAAACTAGACAGGCCGTCCCCAGTAAGTGAGCCGGGGGACGGCCAGTGGGTTTATTTAAGGAGGCTCACTGAAAATAAGACAGGAGACCTGTTGATTACTTTCCCCTTGGTCCCTTTAAGACCCCAGTAACTTTTTTAGTTGACACGGGTGCTCAGATGTCAGCACTCTGGGCGGATGTTGCTAACCGCAATGGAATAATTGCAGATAAGAAGCAGATATGGGTCACAGACGTTTTTGGAAGCTCCCAACCACAGCCGACAGCTAAAGTTAAATGCTGGCTGCCAGGGGATTCATCCCCTGTTGAGGTTACTATGATACTAGGTCCTCTACCCACCAATATTCTAGGACTTGACCTCTTAAAGGGCCGGTCATGGGTAGACTCTAAGGGAAGAGAATGGAAATTTGGGTGTCCCGCAATCTCTGTGAGGCTTTTGCAGTCTGCACCAACTCTTCCCCCTTCAAAGATAGTTAATGTCAAGCCTTATGCTTTGCCTTTGGGAGCAAGGGAAGGGATCACTTCAGTGATAACTGAGTTACGGGAACAGGGGATAGTTATTCCTACTCATTCACCCTATAATTCCCCAGTATGGCCGGTCCGCAAGCCAAATGGGAAGTGGCGACTGACAATTGACTATCGACGCCTAAACGCTAATACTGGCCCATTAACAGCTGCAGTCCCCAATATAGCAGAATTAATTGCAACCATACAAGAACAGGGTCACCAGATTTTAGCAACCATTGATGTGAAAGACATGTTCTTTATGGTTCCCTTGCAAGAAGCAGATAGGGACCGCTTTGCCTTTACCTGGGAGGGTGTACAATATACATTTACACGGCTTCCCCAAGGCTATTGCCACTCACCAACCATTGCTCACTATGCATTAGCCCAGGAACTAAATCAGATCACTCCTAAAGATGGAGTAAAAGTATATCAATATATTGACGATGTGCTAATTGGAGGACCAGATACCACTGTGGTGGGACAAACCCAGAGAGAAATCATTAGTCACTTGGAGAATTTAGGGCTCCAAATTCCTGCCGAAAAGGTACAACTCCCATCACCTGAAGTAAAATTTTTAGGTATCTGGTGGAAAGGAGGGACTGTGTGTATACCACCCGAAACCTTGTCCACCCTCGAACAAGTGAAAATGCCTGAAAATAAGAAAGAATTGCAGCATGCCCTAGGCTTGCTAGTGTTTTGGAGAAAACACATCCCTGACTTTTCTATCATAGCTCGCCCTTTATATGATTTAACCCGTAAAAGAACTGCTTGGGACTGGACACCTGTCCATGAAGAGGCTCTGAAATTATTAATTTTTGAAGCAGGGATTTACCAGGCCTTAGGACCAATACATCCAACAGACCCACTCCACATAGAATGGGGTTTTGCAATTCATGGGTTATCTATACATATGTGGCAGCGTGGCCCTGAAGGTCCTACCCGTCCTATAGGATTTTTCTCGCGTAGCTTTAAGGATGCTGAAAAACGGTATTCAGTTTGGGAGAAAGGACTCTTTGTGGTTAACCTAGCCTTACAGGAAGCCGAGAGAATTATACGACAGCAGCCCATCATCTCACGAGGACCCTTTAAGATCCTGAAACCAATATTGGCTGGAACTCCTCCCCCTGTAGGAGTAGCTCAACGAGAAACAGTAAGGAAGTGGTATGCCCAGTTAGACCACTACTGTCACACTAGACAGATAGAGGAGGGAACACCCAAAATGCTGCAAATACAGGATCCCCCTTCTGATCACCCAGATACAGAACCCCCTCCATCGTACATCAAAGTGGCTCCTCATTTTAAACCCCATTTAACAAATGTGTGGTTCACTGATGCTTCTGCAAAAAGGGAAGGAAAGACGTGGAAGTATCGAGCAGTAGCATTACATATTGATTCAGGGGAGCATATGATAACTGAGGGAGAGAGTAGTGCCCAAGTAGGGGAGTTAGTTGCTGTGTGGAGTGTAGTCGTTAAGGAAGCTGAGACAACAGAACCAGTATACATTTATACTGACTCCTATGCGGTGTTTAAGGGATGTACTGAATGGTTACCGTTTTGGGAACAAAACCAATGGGAAGTAAACCAAGTGCCAGTGTGGCAACGAGACAAATGGGAAGAAATACTGAATATCGCCAAGCAGAGATCTTTCTTGGTAGGCTGGGTTGCTGCACACCAGGCAGGAGATAACCCGGCTCACCTCCTAAATAACCAAGTAGATTCCTTAACACGTCTAGCCAGTCTTGCCATCGATGGTGAAGCAGAAAAATGGGAACACCTTCTGGAGTGGCTGCACGTGAAGCGTGGCCATTCAGGAAGTAAAGACCTGTACAAAGAGGCTATTAGTAGAGGATGGGCTGTTACACGAGAATTATGTAATACTGTTATTTCTGCATGCGGTCAATGTCGAGTTCGTTTGGAAAAATATAACCCTTTAAAGGAGCAACCCCTACATTTAAGGACAAACAAAGGTTTATGGCAGACGTGGCAAATTGACTATATTGGCCCCTTTCGGGTATCAGAGGGAAAACGATATGTGTTAGTAGGAGTAGAGGTGGTATCAGGACTAACACAAGCTGAAGCTGTATCCAGAGCCACAGGAGAAAATACAGTGAAAAGTCTTAAAGTATGGTTTAGCTGCTTACCCAAGCCTCAGTCAATTCAATCTGATAATGGGAGCCATTTCACTGCTGGAGTGGTGCAAGAATGGGCTAAGGGTGAGGAAATCCAGTGGGTTTTTCACACCCCTTACTACCCTCAAGCTAATGGTATTGTGGAGAGAACAAACAGACTTCTAAAACGAGCTCTGAGGCCCCATGACCCAGGGTGGGCCTTGCGAGTACCAGAAGCAGTATACCGAGTCAATAGCCGGTGGGGGGCAAATGGCTGCCCCCGACTCCTAGCATTCTGTCCCACACCTCCTTCTATTGTTCCGGGGACGAAAAGTGGCAAAGACCCTGCACACTTGCTCCACTATGCTGGACAACCAGTATTAGTGGAACTGCCCACTGTGGGGCAAGTACCCCTAACCCTAAAGACGCCCCTTAACCTTTATTCCTGGGTAGCCACAGATGCCCATGGGAAAGAGCATCGTATCAATACCCGATGGATTGTCCCATCCTTCTAAGTGGACCTTCATGTCCTGAATTAAAGTTGTTCCGATGTTAAATGGCTGATAAGAATATGTTTTTTCTGTATCCCACTGGCTGGATTCTAACAAGCATATCAGTTAAGATGCACAATATAAGCCCAACGCTCTGCTATAGTACTAAAACCATAGCTGCTTGATGGCCTGCTTATGTTTTTGTTACTCTGACTAGCGATGCTGTGTTGACTTCTCAGAATTCCTGAGTTGGGGGGAGGACACAGAGAGCTTGGCAGCAGACAACGTTGGAGTTCTTGCAGCGGCACCTACGCCACGTAAGAACAAGTGGTTGCTATAAACTTATTAGCCTTTTTACGCACAATGAACACATTCTGCTGATCTACGGATACTTTAATCAGAACAATTCCAGTCAAGAGAGCTTGAAATTTAAGGCTAGTTTGTATGCATCCATAATACGTAACACATCCTGCACATGGCCTGTAGGAGGTTGTTTTACAGAAGCTGCACGAGCGCCTCGGAGAGTGCACCTCAGCCTCTCAGATGGATCCCAACCACTAGCAACACTGCTTGACATCTCCTCCAATCCTATCCCTTTAATGATTGTTTATTTTTGTATATATTTTGCAGGTTATCAGAAGCCCACGGCAGGACTTATGTTTTCACTTGATGAGTGGGCCATTATCTGTATTGTTTGTTTGATTTTGGTTGTGATATTCTTATGGTACAACAGGGAAAGATGGTTTGGAACTCCTTCCTCCTTGCCTTTCTTACTTTTGGTGCATCTGGACAAGGAGAAAGGGCCTCCAATTTGGCTTGGGAAGTGATACAAGGATTCATACATGTCTGGAATAGAACGGATCAGGGGATCTGTATTCAGATTCCTACTTCTGCCGAGCAGGGGATTAGATTCGGTTTGATACCCATGAGGCTCAATATTAGAAAATATAATATGAGCAATGGCATTATAGGGTTAGTAGATGCTCCGTTTGAGTATCAATATCGAAGTGATTATACCTCCTCTGGCAGATGGTAGCGAGATGAAGCAGCCTTCTATGAGATCCCTCGGGACACGGGGTGGCCTGACTTAATAAACAAAACTTGTAAGCGATGGAGATTGGAGGTCAGTCGTGAAATTGGTATTAGTCATAGCCCGCCGTGTCCTCCAGGATTCAAGGAAGCCTATTCCAGACGATTCCCACCTTCTCCATCCTGGTGGAGAATAACAGGATGCCCTTCCTATCACAATATATCTTGTAATTTAGTGCCTTTTTGGCCTGCTTCCCCGGAAATTACCCCTTTTGAATTACAGTATAATGTAAGATGGGATTCAGCTTGGTGTGTTCACATACCTGACAGGAAGGGACAATATCCTTCAGTGAATAGCGCCCACACTGCTTGGGGATGGTCAGTGAAACACATGTTAAAAAAACAACCTCTTCACTTATTAAAGAAAGAATTTGTGGGCACGCCCAACCCCAATGATGCCCATTTGTTAAACTGTACCCACATTATAGATTGTACCACGGGCACTGGCAATCCCATCGAAACATGGATCAGTTTGGAAGTTAGAACCTTAATTCGAGATATGTGCACCTGTTAGGGATATCCTAATTTTGGATACCGAAACCGGGACAACCAATGTAATCAGATCACCAATAATGTTAATATCTGACTAAAATGTGGAATTCCCATTAACCACTTCCCAAGACATAAGGTGGGAGAGGATAATCAAATACCCCGGGGAGACGCAGCTACTTGTCAAAACGCTTTGTATGCCACCCCTGAGGGGACCGTCTGGGGGTGCTCAGATGGGAAAATGTACTCGCACTTGAATGTTATCAAACAGGCTGGATTGCGGTGTGGTTTGGGAATTCCTACTATGTGTCCCAGGCGAATCTTTGAATATACCACACCACCTATTCACAGGAAAAAACGAGAACTTGATGACCCAAGTAGCACCCAGAAGTGGATTCAAAGCATTCTAAAACCTGATTATTATACCTGGGGACAGAAAGTATCGTTAGAGCTAGAAGCATTCTTTGCACCATCTGGGTATATTGTTCGGCACCAATGGGTGCTAGAAAACCTAACTTGGCAAGTACATATATTAAGTAATTGGACTCGATATGCCTTTGGGGAACTAAATCTGCAAGTGCAACAAGTATCAAAAATGGCATTACAGAATCGTTTAGCCTTAGATATGTTATTGTTAAAAGAACAAGGTGTGTGTGGTATGTTAAACTTGACTGAATCCGAATGTTGTATTACCATTCATAATGCCACGACCTCAATTGAAGAAGCCCGGGCAAAGATGAAGGAGATTGCCGACCAGACGGGGGAACTCTTCCATGCAATGCAACCAGCTGACTGGTTTGATGGCTGGAGTCCCAACTCATGGCTACATTCCATTTTGGGATCCTTGGGACTGACGGGATGGGGAAAATGGCTTGTAAATATTGGACTTATGATATTAATTGGATTTACATGTTTAATAGCAGGCCTTGCCATAGTAAGATATATGATTAGCCGCTTGCTATCCTCAGCTGTCTCTCTCTCTTCTCCTACTATCCGCTATGTTAAAATTACCACAGAAGAAGATGATATGAATGAGAATCAAAGTACAGCGACTGTTTGAGCCACGGGGTGGTGTGACGGTCAGACAAATTATAGTCAATGTCTCAAACATTCGTTAAAGAACTTTGGTGGAGAAAACGGCCTCTGTAAAAATGCTGGAGTTTTGTGAACAGGACAATGTGGCCGGAGGAGAGGGCCCCCCGGAGGGTGGGACCGTGCTTCTCCAAAGCCGCAATTCCTTATCTTAAGTGACCAGGAGAAGGAGCACAGCATATGCGCCTGGAGGAGGAGGCCCCACGGAGGATGGGACTGTGCTTCTATCTTAAGCGGTCATGCCAGCAGAAAAAGAGAGGCAACTCTGCGATGAACCCCCCCCCCCCAAAGCTCTCCGACCGATTCCAGAGAACCCCGGGAATGGGACTGCGCATGTCGAGACCATCGACTAACACGCTATAAAAGAAGGGAGAACGAGTTCTCAGCGCGCGCCCTCCAGAACTGGATCTCTACGCTGGCTGGACCAACGCTGGACCCAGGACTGGTGAAACCCTTTCCTTCTCTCTTTCTTTCTTTCTCTCTTTCTCTCCCTCCCTCTTTTTCTTCTCTCTTTTCCACAGTCCCTACACCTCATCCTTTTAAACATAAACCGTTGACCAAGTCTGAGACTAGGAGTGGACCTAGCCGCCCCTGGGCTCCTCTCTGAGAAGGAGTCCAGAAAGCAAGGGGGTCTGCTCTGAACCTCGTGACTCAACGGGAGGGCTCTCCTCCTGACACAGTTTCATGTTCCTTTTTCCATTTCATTTTTCTATACTTCCCTTCTCTTCTCAAACAGCGGCTTAACGACATGTTGCAAGGTTCATATTGATAAGTTCACTTGTACTTGGGCAAGGTTATCTAGGTTGAATAAATGTTGATTGTTGTTTGAACTCCCCTGGTGTCGTTTCACCTTAATTCTGACAAAGGAAATCCACGAACCTGAGTCGCTCCAACTCTGGGACGCGACACTCGGGTGGTTCCGGTGGAGGAAGTGGTGGCGGCGGTTCAGCAAGGGGCACTTTCTCTTGTCTTACCCTCAGAGGGTGACTCCCACAGTCTGGAAAGCTGGATGGGAAAGGGATAGGAAAGATGCGAGAAGCGGGATGTCACCTAAAGCGGGTTGCGGGAGTGAGGGTACCCGTTGCCTCCTGGTCTCCCAAGAGAGAAAGTGCTGTGGCTGCCCAGATCCTGCTGCAGACACGGAACTGGCATCACGTTTCCCAGTGTCGATACTCGACCTATTCCCCACCAGTCGCGTAGTTATATTCCCATTGGGCTGCCTTTCAGCCCGTATCTGTGCAGCACTGCTCACTGTGAGCCTCATTTCCCGCAGGGTACAGCGGTACGGAGGTGTGAGAAGCATGCTCAGGTCTATGAGGGTTTAGCAGTGCAGGTGTTAACTGATATTCTAGTCCAGGCAGAATAAGCCATCTCAAAACCTGGGGGGCTAGGAAGCTTTGCATGTTAACAGCCAAGAGGTCTGCAGAAGGCAGCGGAAGCCCAGTGAAGTTGTTAATGCCTAAGGCTCCCTAGGTTTTCTTTGTGCTGTGCTTCCCTGCAGAAGCAAATCTCATCCCACCTGGCTCTGGGGCAAGCCCTGACTTTTTTTGTGATCACACTGCCATTTTCTGTATTGGTTGCCAGACCAAAGTTCCCATGAGAGACAAGGAACAGGAGGACACAGCCATTTTGTTGACTTCCTTGAAACGAGGGAATTTTACAAGCAGTGGAGATCTGACTGAAGGTCAAACCCAGTGGCTGGAGATGAGGAACGGACAATGCAGAGAGAGCAGAGCAGGTGAGAGGAGCACAGCGTGCTGGGAGAGCATCTCTGTATCCTCATTGATGGGAGATGCCAGAGTGGATCCAGAATGTGGCTCCCTGAGACCTTATAGTGGCCTGTAGCAGAGTGGCTGGGAGGAGACTGCCGGGGAAGAGCTTGAGAAGCCAGGGGATGTGCAATACTGCAGTCAGCCCAATGGCAGGAGAGAGGTTATTCAGTCCTTCGGGTTGGGCTCAGAATCTGAAGCCTGTGGTGTAACGTCCTGTACTGGAGTTTGGTGGTTAGCACTGATCAGCCAGCTGATCAAAAGCAGACCCTTCCTCCAGCTGTTGGTGGCGGCTGGAAAACAGAGGTTCAGAAGACCTTGCTTTTTAGAACCTAACCCAGACCAGAAGGCTTGTCATGGTACCTGTGTCGTCTTTAACTGCAGTTTTCACATCCTTGAGAGGAGAGACATTTGGCTGCCAGTTTGCAGCACTGACTGTTTTGCAGCTTAAACATACTTTGTAAGCATGGAAGAGAACTGGACATGGACAAGCAAATGCTTCAGGCAACTGCAAAGTAGAGATGGGGGCAGTCTGTAATGTTTCTCTCGGGATCAAAAGCTTCAGGATGTTTCCGTTCAAAGAGCCGAGTCTGTTGGGAGCTCCAGTCTCCAAAATTCCAAACTCCGTGTGTTAAACAGTGATCAGCCCTGAAGTTTCTTTCTGCTACTCTCTAACACAGTTTTTCTGGGCTCTTTCTTTGATTTTTAATCTCTTGTAGGCGTGTAAGATGAGTTTCATCTTTCACACCTGCCACTTGCCCACCTTCTGCGGGGGGCCAAGCCAAAGGGATGAAGGCTCGTGCCCATACCAAGCCCAAAGCAAAGTTAAAGGACTGAGAAGTTCCCCCAGTCAGCCCTGAGCCAGAGCGCAGTTACCTAAGAATTAAAAAGAGCACAGGAATTCCACGGAGTTTCATGATAGAGGTGCCCAATACGAAGGGTGCTATGCTGACAAACAATGGAAAATATGCAATGCCAACTATTAATGCGTAAGAATGGAATTAAGTGGACTGACCAAAAAGTGAAGGAGAGAAACCACGCGTAAGTATCTTGAGTGGCAATGCAACCAAGTTGGCCAGCATCTGTCATTCCAAGGGAGGAAGCACTCTCATTGTATCTTAACCTGAAAATCTGTGATAATTTCTAATATTAAAAGAGGGTGGTCCTGCTGTTCATGCCTCTGGAAGTTGGTTAAACTTGTGGTATGCTAAGAATCTGCGTTTCTGCAAAACATTTCAGTAGTGTTTACAGTGGAGTCATTCTCTTTGAAAGTTCATTTTGCTTCTGTTTTCTGTTTCAAAGGCTTCTTGCCAAATTTAGCAGGTAGCTGTTGGCCTGAGATTTCCTCCCCCTCTGACTTTTATTAAATCCCATGTGTGAAACAGACTGACGTTTTCCTGTTGCTATAATCTGAGGAAATACTACCGTGTGTTGACGGGAGTGGCTGTTTTAAAATGCACTTGGCAGCACTTTTGGTTTTCCGTCATGGATCTCCTTCTGTAGAAGCTGTAACGTAGATTTCTTCCTTTTAGACGATGTAATTACTTGGAGACTACTGTATTGGGTCTGGCTGAGATGGAGTTAATAGTCCCCATAGCAGCCCTCATAGAACTGTGCTCTGCATTAGTAGCTAGAGAGGTGTTGATAACACACCAGTGTTTTGGCTACTGCTGAGCAGCTCTGGCACAGCATCAAGGCTGTCTCCCCAACATTTTTGCCCCTCCCTCAATGGCAGTCTGGGGCAGGGCAAGATCTTGGGAGGGGACATAACCAGGACAGCTGACCTAAACTAACCAAACAGATATTCCATACCATATGACGTCAGCCCAGATATAAAAGCTAAGTAAAGGGAGGCGGAAGGGAAGGCATTTTTTGTCTTCTGGAGCAACCACCACATGTACTGAAGCCCTGCTTCCCAGGAAGTGGCCAGACATCGCCTGGTGATGGGAAGTAGAGAATAATATCATTTGTTTTTCTTTGCTTTCGCGCGCGACCTTTGCTTTCATTTTATTAAACTGTCCTTATCTTGACCCATGAGCCTTTTGTTCTATTTTCTCCCCCCTGTCCAGCTAAGAAGGGGGAGTGATAGAGCAGCTTTGGTGGACACCTGGCACACAGCCAGGGTCAACCCACCACAACTACCTTTATCCTGTGCCTGCATTTTACATTTATCCTCTGGCAAAGGAGAGGTGGGATTCATTTCACCTGATTTCTAGCTGTCAAAAAAATATTTTCCTAGTCTGAGCTTCTTTCTTAGTTGATCCAATGAATGGGAGAGTTCTGCAGAAAGAAGATTGTTCCCCCCTCCCTCTTCTAGTGTTGTGGCTGAAGAAAAGTAGTTCTAACTAAGTGCCTATGTTGTAGAAGGCTAATGTGGCGTGAGAAGAATTCCATCTCTTATCTTCCTTTGGTAAAATCCAAAGCTTGGAAAAGTTTTCCTTTACCCATCTTTAACTTGTTTCTTTTTCCTTCCCCACCCTCCCCACCCAGGGAAGCTTCTGCTAGAGAAAAGAAGGAAAAGCCTCCCTTTTTGCCAGAGGAGCCGTCCTCCTCCTCAGATGATCCTGTTCCAGACGAGTTGTTACGTCTCATGTGTAAGGATCTAATGACTGATGCAGCTGTTATTCCCTGCTGTGGAAACAGTTATTGTGATGAATGTAAGTGTTACTCCCGTATTTGTTGACTCAAAACATCACATCTGATCTTCTGAAAGCAGAAAGAGGAGATAACGAAATACCTTTGTTACCAGTTCTATTTAATATTTAATACGAATTGAATACGAAAGCACTCTTCTCGTATAGAGGGCAAAAAAAAAGCCAGGAAGCTTTTCCCCCTTTTTTACGTATCTAGTTAAATCTATCTTCTTTACATGTGGAAGGATGAGTATGAGAAGAGTAGCTAATTGTGCAGGTGATTACAGTGTGAGATATTGAATGCGTTTAGTTTGTCCACAGCCCCTTCTCTCATACTAAATTATATAGCCAACTCTGGGGACTTTTGGTGGTCTGCAAGAAGCGGATAGTTAGGCATTTAATCCACATTCTTCTCCACGGGAGAGTTGGTTAAAACCTTCAGAACTCAAACCTACTAATGTTTTTTCGAGATGTGTTTTATTCATTAACCTTGAGGTTGGGGACTTCTCACTGTACTAGATAGTGGGAAAAAGACTAGTTGAAACATCAAGACACAGCCTATGCTACATCTTCAGATGTTACAATAGTGAAATATCAAAACTGTATAGTTATTTGCTGCATACTAGAAATTATTACACTGTTGAACATTTCTAGCTTCATGCTCTCAATTCAAGACCATATTCACCCAGTAATCATATGTGTGTTTTTACAATTGATGAGAACCCCCGAAACTTCCTTAGTTTGGCTAAGTACTATTTTGATTATTCTAATTCTACACAGGTATTAGAACAGCATTGCTGGAATCTGAGGAACATACATGCCCAGCATGGCATCAGACGGATGTTTCGCCTGATGCTTTAATTGCCAACAAGTACCTACGCGAGGTAACATGATGACATTTACGTCAAGTGCTTGTAAGAAAAGGCTATTTGTAACAAGCGGAAAGGGAAGAAGATGCTAATTTACATCTCCTTAAGCAAGGCGTAATTGAATAAGGCTAAATTTACTTTTCAAATACATTATCTGTTGTTGTCACAGAAGCTCACAACTCTTTAGAGACAACCTGGCAAATTCAGGTCACGCTTTTGTTTAACATGATTGCCTCGCTTTCAAATTCGGCGTTAACACTGAAGTACATTACATACAGTTACTCTGAGTTACCAGTCGTTAGTATCAGTGTTTCATGTGATGCGTATGTTGGTTTCATATACCTGTATGTTGGTTTCTTTTAGGACTGATAGCACTTACAGGAATACACAAGCAATTTTCCTCTGTGAAGGCTTTTGTTCGTGTATCTGCTGAAGTTTCATCTTACCCTTTTTGTAAATGTTTTTCTGCCTCTAGGCTGTGAACAATTTAAAAAATGGAACTGGCTACACAAAAAGGCTCCGTCAGCAGATTCGGCAGCAACAGCAGCAGCAGCCGCTACTGCCACCGCCTCCACCACCACTCATGACTGTTACACCTCCTGCTGCTCTGGTGACTACTGCTGAACCTTCTACATCTTCCTCTCTGTCAACCAGCAGTTCGTTGGAAGAGAAGGTAAGCTTTATTTCAACATATGCAGCGATTCTTATATTTTAGTAGAGCTTATTTTCCAACTGTCTGCGTTTATTCACAAGGGCCATCAGGCTCCTGTGCGAAGACAACCAGCATTAGCAAGTCATCTGGGCCCCCAAGGACAATCAATACCCACCACTGGTAAGGAACTGTAACTTTAGAATGTCTTTTAAAAAATTATCTTCAGATAAACTGAATGGGACTTTTTGCTTTTTCCTCTCGCCGCTCCAAAAGGTCATCCAGCGAGAGTCAGTACACTTTGCTCAGCAGGTGGCAGACCAGGCTGGGAACTGTAAGTATTCTACAGAAATTCAATGTATTGCTACTTGTAAGCTGTTAAACGAGGCCGTAGCACTTAACTTCTGCAACAGCCGATTTATAATGAAGTAAGTATGGACAGATAGTTGTGGAGAATACAAGCGGTCGTTAATTTTTAAATGGCCTAATTTGAATTGGCTTTAACAAAGGGGATCTGTGCTTGCAGTAAAATGATTTAAAATAAAACTCCAGTACCTGATTGAAAAGAGGACTCTGAAAAAAAGAACTTTTTTGGAGGAAACCATAATTCCATTTCAGAATTTAAAACAATTAAAGGCCCAGGTGGAAAGCCACCCTTTTGATTTCTGGCTGAACAGGGCTGTAGAAATTGATTTCCCAGTAGAAGTCAGCCTCCAACATTCTTTTTCTAACAACTTAGTTGACACTGATTGAGCAAATTCTTGGAAAAGACAACACTGTTATTTTATGACAATTTTGAGTTTCTTCACTTTAGTCAGCCCAAATAGCCAAGCTGCTTTCTCTCGGCTGGGGAGAGAGGAGTCTGTTTTATCTATTATTGCAGCGTCAGGTCAGTCCTTCCTTTTGGTATATATGTGTTAGAGATAGATTGTAAGGGTGCACTGTGTTCATAAAATCTTAAAGATAAATCAGAACAAAACCCCGGATCCATCCCACAGATTGTCTAAAATCTCCAATTCAGGAAGCAAGAAAATAACAATTCAGGGACAAGAGCAGGCCAAATACGTCATCGTGAGGCAACAGCATAGGAAGCGTACGTGGAAGAAGATAAAAGAAGTTCGAGGGAAAATGAGTTAATATCTGTGCCGTCCGGGCTGCCGGCGGCTGTGTCTCGGCGCTGCTCTTGGGCTACCGACCCAGCTTCAAGGCGGAAAAAAAAGTGGCTTTCTCTGAATGCTGGCGTCAGGAACAAGGTGCTTTAACTTGCCAGCAGGTGCCTGCAGGCTTTTATTAGCATGAGTTTGTGCGGTAGGAATGGAAGGCGTAGCTGGTGTTACTTCAGTGAAGGTCACGGGGTTTGGGGGTTTTTTTGATTACTTGGTTGGTTTGGTTTGGTTTGGTTTGTGCTATGAAATTTGGGAGGTTCAGGAGCTGATTTCCATTCATTCCTCCTCCCAAGTGGTGAGGGTACAAAAGGCCGGAGTGATAAATTTCTGCCCGGCTGGAGGCAAGCCGACCGCATGAGTTGGAGAGACGCATTCACAGTGAAGGCTCATACACCGCCCTGATGGCTGAAGGCAACTCCCTGACCTGTAATAGTGTGAACTTATCCGTTGTCTCTCAGAGTATGCAGGAGAAATGGCTTGCAGCTTTGTGAAGCTATAAACAAGTGTCAAAACTTGGAACAAATCAGTTTAACTTCTTGTATAACATTAGGATCTCTCAGAACAGAAGTATGTTGGAGCTGTTCGCTATGGTGGACAAATCATAGCAAGAGTTGGCAAAATATTAAACTGCCAGAGACTCCTCATTTAAACAGAAGGCTGATGGATGAATAGGTAGTATGCCACGCGTGCTACTTTCTCTCTTAAGATCTCTTCTTTGTATATGCCTGGCAGTCTGGTACAGTTGAGAGAGAGAAGTAAGATTTTTTTTTTTATTTTATTTTATTTGATTCCAAAAGGGGAACACATTCTATTGGGCATAAGTCACTCTCAGTAAAGCTTTCCAAGTGCTGAAAAATACCTACTCTTGCCTAAAAGAATTTGCTCTTAATAATATCTGCTGTATCTAAATGATATTGTCCTTTATGTCAATCTCTAATTATAGCCTCTAGGAAGAATGGGTCAACGAAAGGCAGATGATGGCCTTCTGTTCACTGGAAAGATCTTGAATGCTAGCAAAGTCTAAAACCCATTCTTGTGTTGTGCAAACTTTCTGACGTGCAAGTTGTACGCTGCAAGTAATGCGTAAAGCATGTAGGAAGTTGCTGCTGTAGGTGTTCTAATTTAGATGTAATGCACATCAGTTAAACATAGGCTTTCCTTCTGTATTTGTTATGAAAATGATAGCATAAGAAGGAAAATATTCATTATGACTATTTTTACTTAGGAAGTGGAAGCTGACAATGCCTATAAACAAGGCAAGGCAAATTAGGTCAAGGCCTAGTTACCCTTGTAAGTGAACAGCTGTTCTGCCTGGGGAGACTAGTTGATAGGACTACAGTCCTAACACCCCCCCGCTCCAGCTTTTTGGAAAACGCATAGAAAAAAGTTTGAAAAATGAGCTCGTAGAGAAGGGGGGCGGGGGGAACCCACTAGATGACTAAAAGCCATGTCTGTAGTTGGATAAAGCTACGCTGAGAGAGAGAAATCCATCTTCCCTCAGTGGAAGAGTAAAGGCAACAATTAGAAATAAGGAGCTGCAATAAGCTACCTTTTTAAAAATCAAGTGTTGAAGCTGTCCTTTGAGCACTTCCTCATCCCATGCCAGCCACAGTGGGTCAGATGCCTTAAATAGTTCTAAGCATCTCTCGACTAACCCAGGCTAATATTTGAAGTTGTCCGTATGTGAAGTAGGAAAATGTCCTGTTTGAATAACGGCATCATTAATCCCTTTAGCCTTCGGGTCTGGATATGGGCTCTTTGACAAGCATGATGAGTTGTAGAGACCTTTTTCATGTGTCTCCCCCTTTTGCTACTAGTGTTTCTGTAGAGACCCTTGATCCATTAAGTACAGTCCTCACCTCCTGCCCCACTCCTTTCTCTCCCCTGGTTTCATCTAGTAATGCAAAGTAGGGGTTTCTTTCTCCATTTTTCACTTTCTAAAGCAAGGGTTCTGTGGTGTAAAAAAAAAAAAAAAAAAAAAGCTCACGCTGCTTTTAATTTAATGTTGTCCTGCCATGTCAGTCCTGTGCTGCTTCTGATTGCAAGGGAGTCTAAGCAGACAGGGCAAGTGGAGGGTTGGAGGCGAAAATGATGCCTTGCTGTGCCTGGAGTTCCAGGGGCAGTAACCTTGTGGGCCTCCAAACCCAGGTGCCTGGTGTCCTGCTCAGCCTAACTGGGCAGTGAGCTAGCTCAAGCAGATTTGAGCACCTTCTACAAAGAGAGCTTAACTTGTGCTGCTCTGCATGCTGACATACAGCCCTTGGATTTAGATTAAAACAGATGTATGTACAGCTAAGCCTCTGAACTATAAAAATCGAAACACTGTTAAGAGCACAAGGCTCTTTTAGAACATTAGCTGGGGGGTGGTTGTGAGGCTTTCGTTCATCCTCTTCCGTAAACAAACCAAGGGGGTAATGCGATGTTGCTGTGAGACACTTATTTACAGACAAACTTTGTGGGGATGTCCGCTGTTGGGGGGTGACTAATTGCCAGTTCTTTTTCATGTTAGTCAGGAAGATGCCAATAAACTGAAAACACATTTCCTGTGTCCAAACTTGTCTGTAGTAGTGTACCAAATTTTCATTTCCTGCCTTCCGGATGCAATAAGCTTTCTTAAGGATGGTAGCAACTTAGAATATCAGAAATGTTTTTCTAAAAAAGTAGGTGTGACTTCTAAGTTAGGTCAAGTTATCTAAAAACCATAAGCAGGATCTTTTTTCCCTCGTTTATGTTAATGCTGGGCAAAAGAGCAGAAGCTGATTTGGAAACCTTTAAGTGGAAGGGTGTTTTCTAGTAAGGTGGTTGGTTTGTTGGGTTTTGTTTTTTTTTTTTCTTTTGTGGATTCTTCAGTATTTTATTGTCTCCCTCAGTACTCCTAGGCTGCAGAAGCAGCCTCAAAGGCACTATGGAATGACTTCTCCAATTAGCTTGGCTCCTCCTAAGGATGTAGATTCTGACGTAGAGCCTTGGAAGGAACGCATGGCTAAGTCGTGAGTCTTCACTTCCTTTGCTGGGTCACAGGCAAAAGATCACTCTATCCCCTCTGCAGCTGCTGCTCTGCAGACCAACATTTAACGATTACTGGTATGGCACAGTGAGCTTAACGCATTCTTCGCATGAAAACTTTCTACCCAGAACATCACCCGTGTGCCTTTGCAGCTTTGGGTGTCTCGGCTTACACCTGTGTCTGCTGCTCATCTTCCATGCGCTACCATTCACTTATGAAGCAGTTGATGGCAACGTATCAGGGGAATGTTTCTCCTCCAGATGGGATTAGAGCAGTGGCTGTAGGCTGTGTGACTTCAGCTTGTGAGCTGGATGCCATTCCAGAGCCATAGGGGGAATGCAGGGCTGAGGCATTCAGCTTCGGTTCTCTATTTTTTATGCCTTTATAATACTGTATTGCACTCCCCAGGAATCCAGGGTCCCCAGCAAGCAGTCCTTGCCCCAAGCCCACGGCGCCGGCAGCTGGACGTCGCAATTGTTCAGCCTCTCAAACACACGGTGCAACTGTCAGGAGTGCAGAACACATCAATATGTGGGACTGTCCCATCTCCTACAGGTGCTGGTGAGAAAAGTCCACAGGCTGCAGATTGCAGATGGCCGCTAATGTGCCGTGCAGCTGTGGCGCTGGCCACCCTGGCGTCCATAGTCCTTCTGAGCTTTGGGTCACCTGGTTAAATCGCTGCTGAAGAATAGGAAACTGAGTTGGTCTTCTTCCCAGCATTCTTGCGCAGCAAAGCATTCCCAGTGGCAGCATCCTGGAGTGCGTTCACCCTCAGGGTAGCAGCACCCTTTTAGCATTTCATAGAATCAGAATCATAGAGTTGTGGAATGGTTTGGGTTGGGACCTTTAAGACCATCTAGAGCAACCCCTCTGCCATGGCCAGGGACAATCTCTCACTAGGTCAGGTTGCTCAAAGCCACATCCACCTGACCTTGAACACTTTCCAAGATGGGGCATCCACAGCTGCTCTGGGCAACCTGTTCCAGTGTCTCACCACCCTCATCGTAACAAATAGCCTCCTTCTGTCCAGTCTAAGTCTACCCTCTTCCAGTTTAAAACCGCTGCCGCTTGTCCTGTCTCTACAGCGTTGGTAAAAAGTCTCTCCCCACCTTGCTTATAAGCCCCCCTTATATTTGAAAGGCTCATAAGGTCTCCCCGGAGCCTTCTCTTCTCCAGGCTGAACAACCCCAGCTGTTGGGGTTGCTGTTTCTGTTGTGAGAATTTTTTACTCCCAGCCTCTTACTTCATTTAATGTGAATTCTTTTCCAAAACCCATTCTTTGTGTTGCAGAGAACCACAGCTTCCTCTTGTCAACGTTGCCTCAGAGACAGACGCAGCTACAAGTGAAGCCAAAGCAAATTCAGAAAAAGAAAGAAAACCACCCAAATTGCCATGGAAGCAGAAGAACTCGCCAATAAGTGGACTAGTACAATAACTGAAGAGTGTGGAAACACTTTGGCCTCCTGCTGTCAGCTCCAAACGGAGGGAGGAGAAAGGTCCCTCTCCTGCACCAGGAGGTGCTGGTCTGTTACGAAGCCAGTCAGAAAGGCACTCGCACTCTGTACAGCATCGTTTCCAATGCTCTTAGAGCCTTAGCTGGAACAAAAGCAAGAGAGGGTGATACAGATAGTCTCACGGCCCTTCGGATGGTGGGAACCCCGAGTCGCGCAGCACTGAGCGGGCCTCCGACCAGCATGCAGCACACCGGGCAGACCCCAGCTGTAGACCAGGTTACCCCATTTTGGACATTAAAGCTCTTACTGGATTTTTCTTACAAGAAACCACTCTGTTCATTGCTTCTAGTGTCGAGCAGAGCAGATCTTCCCCCAACGACTTCTTGCCGCTGCCCTTTTAGACAAAGGCAAGGGCCAGGCAGGTGGTGTGATCGCTGGTACTGAGCAGGAGTTGCCTGCAGGCTCCCCCGGTCCAACGAGCTGGCGGAGTTCATCCTGCAGCCAGTTCTCCCAACTCTTCCACCTCTCCCCAGAAGCAGCACAGGGGAATGGGGAAGGGGGGTTGCGGTGGTTCCTAACGCTTTGTCTCTGCCACTCCTGTCTTCCTCACGCTCTTCCCCTACTCCACATGTGTCCATCCCACGGACCCAGTCCTTCATGGACTGCTCCAAGGTGTACAGGGCACAAGTACACCCGTGCCCGTGTTGTAATACCTGTGTACGCAGGCACAGGTACAGCCGTGTGTGTTGTAATGTCTGTTTATACATGTGCACAACCTGACGTGCATACAGGCACAGGGACACCTGCATGCCTGCCGTAACGTGTGTGCAGCCTAACACGTGCCCATGGGCACAAGTACACCCCTCTGTGTGTTGTAACGCCTGTTCTAACACGCATGTACACCCTGACGTGCACAGGCACAATGTATACATGTTGTAATGCCCATTTACATGTGTGTACACCCTGGCATGTGCACACAGGCATGAGTATGCCCATATGCATGTCATAATGCATGTTGTAACACACGTGTGCGCCCCGAGGTGTACACAGGCACAAGGACACCTGTGTGCATGCTGTAATGTCTGTCATTACACGATGTGTACACTGTGCGTGGCACCATGTCAGAGCCTGCGTACGTGTGTGTGCACATGCAGCCTGGTGTACATGTGTGTGGACACGTGACCCTGCATGTGCAGGTCTGTACCTACCCCTACACACATGTCAGCGTCAGCTCCTGAAGCCACGTGCATGTGAACATGCGTGTGGACACGTGTGCGGTGTCCAGCACAGCCACGTGCCTGACATCACCACCGGCACGTGCGCTCCAGCCCAGTGCACACATGTGTGTGTACAGACATGCCCATGACATGACCCCATGTGCACACACCCGCACACGCCTCGTGTGTGTCGCCCCCTCCCTGCACACGGGTGGGGGGCACTCACATGGCAGTGGGGCGCAGGTGTGTGGGAGGGGCTACGTACCAGCCGTGGCCTGGATCGGGGAGTGGGGGGAATGGACGGACGGTTACTGGGAGGCACTGGGGCCCCCCTCCCCCTGCCCCCCCGTCCCATACTGGGACCAGTAGAGCAGGAACCCAGTATGAACTGCGGGTGCTGCTCCCAGTGCCCCCAGTATGACCAGTACTGGTGCTCCCAGCTCCCAAGACGGCCGTCACTCACTCTCCCAGTATCCCCAATATGACCAGTGCCTGCCATTCCCAGCTCCCAGTACTGCCATTACCTGCCACTTCCATTCCCAGTGCTCCCAGTATGACCAGTACCTGCCACTCCCAGCACAAGCACTAGCTGCCACTCACACTCCCAGTACAACCAGTACCTGCTGTTCCCAGCTCCCACTACAGCCAACACCTGTCCCTCCCAGTAGACCCATTACCCCTCGCTCCCAGTACACCCAGTTCTCCCAATAACTGTCCCTCTCTGCTCCCAGTACTCCCTCTCCACTCTGGCTCCCATTTCCCAGTATACCCAGTAGCTCCCAGTAAGACCATCACCCATCATTCCTCAGCCCCAGTATACCGACACCTGCGCCATTCAACTCCAAAAACCCCAGGAGTAACCTTCACTCTTGTTCCAGTACACATTCCACCATCTTCCAATACCCCCGGCTTTCATCTCAACCACCTTATATGAATGCCTCTACACTAGCTCCCCCAGCTAATCCCAGTAAGAAGTCATCCACAACACTCCAGCTCCGAGTATACCCAGGACTGTACTGCCCAGCTACAGTAAACCACACTGAATCCACTCCCATAAGACCGGGCCAAACCCACAATACTCCCAAGCCTATGCAGTTAGCTCAGCCCTTCCACTTTAACCTTCCACTTAAAGGTTTCCAATCAGCTTCTGCTCTTTTGCCCAGCATTAACATAAATGAGGGGAAAAAGATCCTGCTTATGGTTTTTAGATAACTTGACCTAACTTAGAAGTCACAACTACTTTTTTAGAAAAACATTTCTGGATATAAGAAAAGATCCAAGTTGCTACCAAGTTGCTTCTACTGACTCTGGAAGGACTTTATAGGTAATTGTAGAGGAAGGACATACAACAAAGTCGTCTGTTAAATAGAGTTGTTGCAGCAAATTCAGCATTACCTTGGTTTTGTTTACGGAAGAGGATGAACGAAAACATCAACCAATCTGCAGCTAATGTTGCTAGCAGAGCCTTGTGCTCTTAACAGTGTTTGATTTTTATTCAGTTCAGAGGCTTAGCTGTACATGCAGCTGTTTTAATCTAAATCCAAGGGCTGTGTGTCAGCATGCAGAGCAGCACAAGTTAAGCTCTCTTTGTAGAAGGTGCTCAAATCTGCTTGAGCTAGCTCACTGCCCAGTTAGGCTGAGCAGGACACCAGGCACCTGGGTTTGGAGGCCCACAAGGTTACTGCCCCTGGAACTCCAGGCACAGCAAGGCATCATTTTCGCCTCCAACCCTCCACTTGCCCTGTCTGCTTAGACTCCCTTGCAATCAGAAGCAGCACAGGACTGACATGGCAGGACAACATTAAATTAAAAGCAGCGTGAGCTTTTTTTTTTTTTTTTTTACACCACAGAACCCTTGCTTTAGAAAGTGAAAAATGGAGAAAGAAACCCCTACTTTGCATTACTAGATGAAACCAGGGGAGAGAAAGGAGTGGGGCAGGAGGTGAGGACAGTACTTAATGGATCAAGGGTCTCTACAGAAACACTAGTAGCAAAAGGGGGAGACACATGAAAAAGGTCTCTACAACTCATCATGCTTGTCAAAGAGCCCATATCCAGACCCGAAGGCTAAAGGGATTAATGATGCCGTTATTCAAACCGGACATTTTCCTACTTCACATATGGACAACTTCAAATATTAGCTGGGTTAGTCAAGAGATGCTTAGAACTATTTAAGGCATCTGACCCACTTTGGCTGGAATGGGATGAGGAAGTGCTCAAAGGACAGCTTCAACACTTGATTTTTAAAAAGGTAGCTTATTGCAGCTCCTTATTTCTAATTGTTGCCTTTATCTTCCACTGAGGGAAGATGGATTTCTCTCTCTCAGCGTAGCTTTATCCAACTACAGACATGGCTTTTAGTCATCTAGTGGGTTCCCCTGCCACACTTCTCTATGAGCTCATTTTTCAAACTTTTTTCTATGCGTTTTCCAAAAAGCTGGAGCAGGGGGGTGTTAGGACTGTGGTCCTATCAACTAGTCTCCCCAGTCAGAACAGCTGTTCACTTACAAGGGTAACTAGGCCTTGACCTAATTTGCCTTGCCTTGTTTATAGGCATTGTCAGCTTCCACTTCCTAAGTAAAAATAGTCATAATGAATATTTTCCTTCTTATGCTATCATTTTCATAACAAATACAGAAGGAAAGCCTATGTTTAATTGATGTGCATTACATCTAAATTAGAACACCTACAGCAGCAACTTCCTACATGCTTTACGCATTACTTGCAGCATACAACTTGCACTTCAGAAAGTTTGCACAACACAAGAATGGGGTTTTAGACTTTGCTAGCATCCAAGATCTTTCCGGTGTCCAGAAGGCAACCATCTGCCTTTCGTTGTCCCGTTCTTCCTAGAGGCTATAATTAGAGATTGACATAAAGAACAATATCAATTAGATACAGCAGATATTATTAAGAGCAAATTCTTTTAGGCAAGAGTAGATATTTTTCACTTGCCTGCATGTATTACTGAAAATTTGATCTCACAACTTAAAAGTTGAGGAAAATGGCACTTGGAAAGCTTTACTGAGACTGACTTATGCCCAATAGAATGTGTTCCCCTTTTGGAATTAAAAAAAAAAAAAAAAAAAAAATCTCTTACTTCTCTCTCTCAACTGTACCAGACTGCCAGGCATATACAAAGAAGACATCTTAAGAGAGAAAGTAGCACGTGTGGCATACTACCTATTCATCCATCAGCCTTCTGTTTAAATGAGGAGTCTCTGGCAGTTTAATATTTTGCCAACTCTTGCTATGATTTGTCCACCATAGCAAACAGCTCCAACATACTTCTGTTCTGAGAGATCCTAATTTTATACAAGAAGTTAAACTGATTTGTTCCAAGTTTTGTCACTTGTTGATAGCTTCACAAAGCTGCAAGCCATTTCTCCTGCATACTCTGAGAGACAACGGATAAGTTCACACTATTACAGGTCAGGGAGTTGCCTTCAGCAATTAGGGCGGTGTATGAGCCTTCACTGTGAATGCGTCTCTCCAACTCATGCGGTCGGCTTGCCTCCAGCCGGGCAGAAATTTATCACTCCGGCCTTTTGTACCCTCACCACTTGGGAGGAGGAATGAATGGAAATCAGCTCCTGAACCTCCCAAATTTCATAGCACAAACCAAACCAAACCAAACCAAACAAACCAACCAATCAAATCCAACCAAGCAAGAAAACCCCCAAACCCCGTGACCTTCACTGAAGTAACACCAGCTACGCCTTCCATTCCTACCGCACAAACTCATGCTAATAAAAGCCTGCAGGCACCTGCTGGCAAGTTAAAGCACCTTGTTCCTGACGCCAGCATTCAGAGAAAGCCACTCCTTTTTTTTCCGCCTTGAAGCTGGGTCGGTAGCCCAAGAGCAGCGCCGAGACACAGCCGCCGGCAGCCCGTACGGCACAGATATTAACTCAACTTCTCTCAAACCTCTTTTATCTTCTTCCACGTACGCTTCCTATGCTGTTGCCTCACGATGACGTATTTGGCCTGCTCTTGTCCCTGAATTGTTATTTTCTTGCTTCCTGAATTGGAGATTTTAGACAATCTGTGGGATGGATCCGGGGTTTTATTCTGATTTATCTTTAAGATTTTAGAAACACAGTGCACCCTTACAATCTATCTCTAACACATATATACCAAAAGGAAGGACTGACCTGACACTGCAATAATAGATAAAACAGACTCCTGTCTCTCCAACTGAGAGAAAGCAGCTTGGCTATTCGGGCTGACTAAAGTGAAGTGTCCTAGTTTCAGCTGGGATAGAGTTAACTGTCTTCCTAGTAGCTGGTACGGTGCTATGTGTTGAGTTCAGTATGTGAAGAATGTTGATAACACTGATGTTTTCAGTTGTTGCTCAGTAGTGTTTAGACTCATGTCAAGGATTTTTCAGCTTCTCATGCCCAGCGAGCAAGAAAGCTGGAGGGGCACAAGAAGTTGGCACAGGACAGAGCCAGGGCACCTGACCCAAACTGGCCAACAGGGTATTCCATACCATGTGACGTCCCATCTAGTATAGGAACTGGGAAGTGGGGGCAGAGAATCGCTGCTCGGGGACTAGCTGGGTGCCGGTCGGTGGATGGTGAGCAATTGCACTGCGCATCATTTGTACATTCCAATCCTTTCATTATTGCTGTTGTCATTTTATTAGTGTTATCGTTATCATTATTAGTTTCTTCTTTTCTATTCTATTAAACTGTTCTTATCTCAACCCTGTGGGTTTTGCTTCTTTTTCCTGATTTTCTCCCCCATCCCACTGTGGTGGGGGGGCAGGGGGGAGTGAGTGAGTGGCTGCGTGGTGCTTAGTTGCTGGCTGGCATTAAACCACGACATGAAGAAACTCAAAATTGTCATAAAATAACAGTGTAGACTTTTCCAAGAATTTGCTCAATCAGCATCAACTAACTTGTTAGAAAAAGAATGTTGGAGGCTGACTTCTACTGGGAAATCAATTTCTACAGCCCTGTTCAGCCAGAAATCAAAAGGGTGGCTTTCCACCTGAGTTTTTAATTCTGATATGTAATTATGGTTTCCTCCAAAAGAGCTCCTTTTTGAGAGTTCTCTTTTCAGTCAGGTACTGGAGTTTGATTTTAAATAATTTTACTGCAAGCACAGATCCCCTTTGTTAAAGCCAATTCAAATTAGGCCATTTAAAAATTAAGGACCACTTGCATTCTCCACAACTATCTGTCCATACTTACTTCATTATAAATCGGCTGTGGCAGAAGTTAAACGAGGCCGTAGCACTTAACAGCTTACAAGTAGTAATACATTGAATTTCTGTAGAATACTTACAGTTCCCAGCCTGGTCTGCCACCTGCTGAGCAAAGTGTACTGACTCTCGCTGGATGACCTTTTGGAGTGGAGAGAGGAAAAAGCAAAAAGTCCCATTCAGTTTATCTGAAGAGAATTTTTTAAAAGACATTCTAAAGCTACAGTTCCTTACCAGTGGCGGGTATTGATTGTCCTTGGGGGCCCAGATGACTTGCTAATGCTGGTTGTCTTCGCACAGGAGCCTGATGGCCCTTGTGAATAAACACAGACAGTTGGAAAATAAGCTCTACTAAAATATAAGAATCGCTGCATATGTTGAAATAAAGCTTACCTTCTCTTCCAACGAACTGCTGGTTGACAGAGAGGAAGATGTAGAAGGTTCAGCAGTAGTCACCAGAGCAGCAGGAGGTGTAACAGTCATGAGTGGTGGTGGAGGCGGTGGCAGTAGCGGCTGCTGCTGCTGTTGCTGCCGAATCTGCTGATGGAGCCTTTTTGTGTAGACACTTCCATTTTTTTAAACAGTTCACAGCCTAGAGGCAGAAAAACATTTACAAAAAGGGTAAGATGAAACTTCAGCAGATACACGAACAAAAGCCTTCACAGAGGAAAATTACTTCTGTATTCCTGTAAATGCTATCAGTCCTAAAAGAAACCAACATACGGATATATGAACACATCACATGAAACACTGATACTAATGGCTGGTAACTCAAGAGTTCCTGTATTTAAACCACTTCAGTGTCAACGCTGAATTTGAAAGTGAGGCAATCATGTTAAACAAAAGCGTGACCTGAATTTGCCAGGTTGTCTCTAAAGAGTTGTAAGCTTCTGTGACAACAACAGATAATGTATTTGAAAAGTAAATTTAGCCTTATTCAATTACGCCTTGCTTAAGGAGATGTAAATTAGTATCTTCTTCCCTTTCGGCTTGTTACAAATAGCCTTTTCTTACAAGCACTTGACGTAAATGTCATCACGTTACCTGGTGGAAGCACTTGTTGGCAATTAAAGCATCAGGCGAAACATCCGTCTGATGCCACGTTGGGCATGTATGTTCCTCAGATTCCAGTAATGCTGTTCTAATACCTGTGTAGAATTAGAATAGTCAAAATTGTATTTAGCCAAACTAAGGAAGTTTTGGGGGTTCTCGTCAATTATAAAAACACACATATGATTAATGGGTGAATATGGTCTTGAATTGAGAGCACGAAGCTATAGTTGTTCAATAGTGTAAAAAATTTCTAGTATGCAGCAAATAACTATACAGTTTTGATATTTTACTATTGTAACATCTGAAGATGTAGCATAGGCTGTGTCTTGATGTTTCAACTAGTCTTTTTCCCGCTATCTAGTACAGTGAGAAGTCCCCAACCTCAAGGTTAATGAATAAAACACATCTCGAGAAAACATTAGTAGGTTTGAGTTCTGAAGGTTTTAACCAACTCTCCTGTGGAGAAGAATGTGGATTAAATGCCTAACTATCTGTTTGTTGCAGACCACCCAAAAGTCCCCAGAGTTGGCTATATAATTTAGTATGAGAGAAGGGGCTGTGGACAAACTAAACGCATTCAATATCTCACACTGTAATCACCTGCACAATTAGCTACTCTTCTCATACTCATCCTTCCACATGTAAAGAAGATTTAACTAGATACGTAAAAAGGGGAAATAGCTTCCTGGCTTTTTTTTCCCTCTATACGAGAAGAGCGCTTTCATATTCAGCATATACTTAATATTTAAATAGAAACTGCGTAACAAAGTATTTCAGTTATCTTCATCTTTCTGCTTTCAGAAAATCAGATATGATGTTTTGAATTAACAAACACGGGAGTAACACTTACATTTGTCACAAGAACTGTTTCCACAGCAGGGAATAACAGCTGCATCAGTCATTAGATCCTTACAAATGACATATGACAACTCATCTGGAACAGGATAATCTGAGGAGAAGGAAAAGGAGGATGGCTCCTCTGGTAAAAAGGGAGGCTTTTCCTTCTTTCCTCTAGCAGAAGCTTCCCTGGAGGAGGGGTGGGGAAGGAAAAAGAAACAAGTTAAAGATGGGTAAAAGAAAACTTTTCCAAGCTTTGGATTTTATCAAAGAAGATAAGAGATGGAATTCTTCTCACTCCACATTAGCCTTCTACAACACAGGTGCTTAGTTTAAACTACTTTTCTATAGCCACAACACTAGAAGAGGGTGGGAGGAGCAATTTTCCTTCTGCAGAACTCTCCCATTCATTGGATCAACTAAGAAAGAAGCTCAGACTAGAAAAGTGATTTTTGACAGCTAGAAATCAGGCAAAATGAATCCCACCTCTCCTTTGCCAGAGGATAAATGTAAAATTGCAGGCTCAGGATAAAGGTAGTCTCCAAGTAATTACATTGTCTAAAAGGAAGACGTCTATGTTACAGCTTCAACAAAAGGAGATTCATGACGGAAAACCAAAAGTGCTACCAAGTGCATTTTGAAACAGCCACTGCTCTCAGCACACGGTAGTTTTTTCTTAGTTTATAGCAACAGGAAAACGTCAGTCTGTTTCACACATGGGATTTAATAAAAGTCAGAAACATAAAACAGAAGCAAAATGAGCTTTCAAGGAGAATGACTCCACTGTAAACACTACTGAAATGTTTTCCAGAAACGCAGATTCTTAGCGTACCACAAGTTTAGCCAACTTCCAGGGGCATGAGCAAGAGCACCCTCTTTTAAATATTAGAAAGTACCACAGATTTTCAGGTTAAGATAGAATGAGAGTGCTTCCTCCCTTGGAATGACAGATGCTGGACAACTTGGTTGCACTGCCACTCAAGATACTTACGCGTGGTTTCTCTCCTTCACTTTTTGGTCAGTCCACTTAATTCCATTCTTACGCATTAATAGTTGGTATTGCATATTTTTTCAGTGTTTGTCAGCATAGCACCCTTCGTATTGGGCATCTCTGTCATGAAACTCTGTGGAATTCCTGTGCTCTTTTTAATTCTGGGAACGGACTCAAAATTTTTGTCCTGTTCAAGAAACGAGAGGCAGACGTACCTCGAGACCCACACTTAAAATGACACTTCCCTGAATATTTTAAGCAGCAAAAGCCTTTAATCCTCTCCTTTTACCTAGCGTAAGGGTTGCTCAACTGAAAGACTTATTTTCCTACATGAATATAGCCAGGATGTTCCAAAGGCTTGAGCAGGGTTTTGAACTCGAGCGACATTCTTTGGCTTAACTTCAGGTTCCTTAAGGCTGACATATACCTTAGCTCACCATCCACTCAGAGAAGAGACACAAACCCACTGCTCCTCCAACAAAGCACAATTCAGAGCGAGAGCTTAAGCCGGTGCTCTGAATCACTCAACTGGACAAACCTACACTCACCGTCTATAGGTGAAGGCTGAATTCATACCTCATGCGTATACCTTCAGCGACTAACGTGAAATGGCATCAATACTCAACCAGGGACTTAGTGTAATTAAAACACGCAAATATGCAATAGATGGGGTCAAGAGAAATGTCTTGGTTTTATACTAAATAATAAAAACTGTGAACTGTCCTTAAAAAGAGTGGAAAAAAATTTCCAGTAATACTGAAGTATATAAAAATATGTGTGAAAGTTCACAGAGAAATATCTATAGACAATATTTAATGTCTACGACCTAGAAAGAAAATTTCACCTTTATAATTCCAGCTTCCCCTTGAATTTTGAAGGGCTTTGCAACATTGCCATATAACCTCTGCCTTTCACCCCAAGAGAAACAATTCTTAATATCAGTATTCATGTATTTGTTACGTAACTGCCAAGGTAAAACAATTAAAACCTAGAGTAACACCAGAAGTCCCCCACAATCTGACCCCATTTGTTGGGCAGTTCTTTATGTAGTGGCCAGGTCTTCTGCAACGAAAGCAAGTCTATGATGGTGGAGGTGGACCCAAGGGTTTCTTCACATAACTAAAAGTTTTGGGGGAAAAAAAGAAAAAGGTAGGCATGTGTCTCTCTTGTTAAAACACACATCTCTCCAATTTTTTCCCGTAATCTTCAAAGAACAGACTGGACATGATCAACACTTCCTTGATTGGATCGTATTCATGGCAGGACTGTATCACCAAAGCTTTTATTTCATCTTCTTCAGAAGCACTGGCCTTCAGCCAGATTGGCAGTCTGTTTAACAGGTAATTATTTGAAACGCACGTTAGAAACACATTTAAGCCCACACAGCCAAAGACAACACCACTCACGCCCATCCTGTAAAGAGCAGCACAACGCTAGCTGAGGTTGCATGAAAGCAGCAGTTTACGTAAAATATAGCTGTCCGGAAGACGTTCTGGGGAGTCCTTATGCGATTACAGGGTGTTTATGTGCCTGTTAACTTACCTGAAAAGAGCATCCTTGGGCACTCAAAACCTTAGGCTCTCTTTGTGCCTTACATGAAGACTTGTGTAACTAATCCCATTTCCTTCCAAGTGGACTGAAGCCATGTGCAGCAAAAATTACACTATCCAGTATTTTTACGCTGATTTTTAAGCTCCAGAAGAGATGAAGGAGAAGACATCCACTGTAGGCTTAATTGAGAAAGATGTATGCAAGGATCGTTATTTACATTTTGCAGCATTAAAATGACACACAATTTAAGATTTGGGGAAGTTGCTTTGGCTTGCTGAAATTCAGCTTCCAACACAGAAGCATGGTTTAACCTTCAGGTGCACAATCTCTCTTAAATCCTCCACAGAGCTGACGGCAATAGGCACGTCTTGCGTCCCTGAATACCTAAGACTAGGAAAAGGCCTTGTTAGAACATGTCTTCAAGGCCTTAAAAAGGATGAGACATCCAGCAACCACCCTTGCCATGTGTATTCTAAGAGAAAAAGAAATACTGGCAACACTGTTTATCAGGGGGAGGATACAGAATACAGCTGGAAAACTGTGAAGAAAACCATGGAACAGCAACACAGGATTTCTGGATGCAATGTGTGTTATTTCATGAAAAACGACTTGAAATAAAAACTGATGGTTGGTGGGAGTTGTGCGTAGTAACATGTAGCTGGAGTAGGTTCAGAATACTTTAACCAGGGAATCAGAAAGCTCTTTTAAACATTGGCATAAATAATACAGATTGTAATTCACAAGCAGAGCACAAAAAAAAAAAAAATCTCCTTAGGGAAGATGCCTAATGGCCTCTTTCTTAGGCACAGCAATTCTTTCTGTGGAGGTGAAGCACGCTGAAAATCACAGAAGACAGCCAGGAAGAGCAGAAAATTTGCTGCAGTAAATACACAAACTGCAAAGCATGTTCTAGCTTGACCTCACACATATTTTAAAACAAATACTTAAGAGTGTGCAGAGTGTACAGCGTCAGTTTCTCTTTGTTGGCTCATATTCCACACTGGATTAGCAGAGGAGAGAAAAAACCTGCTTGAATTATACAAAAATAAATTTTTTTGACTAGAGATCACAGCTATTGCCGTCTCCCATACCTGCCTCAACTCTGACCTCTAAACCCCAGTGCCCTTCTTACGCCAGAACTCAGCCATCTTTTCCAGACGCAGGAGCACGTCCCCACAATCCCCAGGAGACCTGCATCTCTATCAAAAGGCAGTTGGAGCTAAAACATGAATTGGCTGGCACGGGTCTCGCCCTGTCCAGCAGCCCAGCGGCTCAGGCGCTCCCTGCAAAACTCCTGTATCCACACCCCCTCCTCACTCAGATTTGCAGTTAGAGCCATGGCTCTCTCACCGACCAAGCGCAAGGCTGAGCTCGAGGTTGCAGGCATCCTGAGGAGAGAATCCCCCTTTAACGGTGGGTGACCCACTTTCTGTAAACCCGGATTCGCCCTTCGCGATCTGGGATCCAGGGCTGCCGGAGAGGCGCGACGCGCTTCTAACAGGGGGCCGGCGGCGGCTCCGTCGCCGGCGGGATGCGTTCGAGCGGTGAGGACGGGGCCCAGCGGCCTTAGGTGGCGGTGGGGGGGCCCGCTCCTTCAGCGACGGGAGCCGGGGGGGGGGGGGGGGGGGGGAGTGGAACCGGCCCCGGGGTGGGCCGGTCTGCCGGCACGGCGGCCACGTGAGCTCCTCGTCTCCGAGGACGCTCGGCTAAGTCGGCCTCGGCCACGGGGACCGCTTGTCAGGCAGCCCAGCCGACTGATTTTTTTTCGGAGGCCCGCGAGACCGCCGTCCCGCGGAGGCCGGCCGCGCCCTTGGAGAGGCTTTCTCGGGACGGAGGCCCGCCCCGGGAAAACGCGGCGGGGTAGGGGGAAAGTGTGGGCAAAAGGAGCGTCCGGCCGACGGCTGACGGGCTGTGCTTTTCTCCCCTCCGGCCAGGTCTCGAGGAGACGGGAAAGGGGCTCTCCGCCCCCGCCCTCGGCCGAAAGCAGCTTTGCGCGACCCCGGTGCCCGGGAGGCCGGACCCCCCGCGGAGGTAGCCCAGTGACGAGCCGCCGCCGCCGCCGCCGCCGCCGCTGCCCCCTCCTCCCGAGCCGGGAGGGACCCGATCAGGTACCGGTCGCGACCGACGGGCGGGGAAGGCGCGAGGGCCGGGCGACCCCTCGGCCGCCCGTCGCGGCAGAGCCGGACGACCGGGACGAACCGGCTTTGGCTCGAACGTCGGTGGATCGAGAAGAGGCCCTGGCCGGGAGAGACGGGTTGCAGGGCCGCCGACCCGCCGGGCTCTACAGCCGCCCCCGCCCTCCTTCGGCGGGCCGGCCGGGCCGGGGGCCGCCGCCGCCACCTCTGCCCGGTCCGCGGCCCCCTGACGGCGAGACAAAGGATTAAAAAAAGGCAAGGGTTGGGGGGCCGGGGAGGAAAGGACCGTAGAAAATAAATAGATCAGGAAACGATAATAAAAAAGGCAAGGGGGGGTTGCGGGCGTTGCGCTTCCTAACGCAGAACTGGTCTGGGACAGGGGCGGGTGGGGCGGTCTGCGCGGAGGCCGGCGGGGCAGGGCCGGCTTCGGGCAGAGATTAACCTATCGCTCCCCACGAATCGTCGATAGCACTAACGTTGCGCCGGCCCTACGGTTGAGGAACGTAAGGAAGGGTTGGTTAACGAGCCACCGGTAACTCAGGCGTGAATTCACGGTTTCGACAGGGCGATACGGGCCGACTTCTGCCGGGATCGATTAACGTCCGCCGGGTCGAGCTCACGTTCGCAACGAACGACTCGGTCGGTCGAGAACGGGCGCCCGGTGAGGAACGGGAGCCGGCCTAGGGAAGGCCCGGCGCGCGTCATCCTCGGGAGGTTAGTTGCTTAACAAGTCAACGTGGCTGGAGAGCAAAGGGCGACGACGAGGTGAGCGAGACTGACGCGGCGTAAAAACTAGTGAACCGTTAATGCGCGATAGCGCAGGGGCCGCAGAACGCTAACGTTAACCGAGGGCGTCGCGAGGTCCTAGAGGGGTGCCGCGATCGAACTTTAGGAGTCGGTAACTCGTCGTCCTTGTTACTTACTACTAATCGAGCCACGTTCCATCCGCGACGATCCACCGGTACGCACGTACGTATTCCTTCTGCGGCCGTTAACGAAGGGGCGCAGGCCCTAGCGCGCGTGAAGGAATGAGTTTTGTTACCGAATGAACCGCCAGAAAGAGGGCGACCGCGTCGCCTGAAATCGATCGGGAGGTAACGGGCCGTAAAGGATACAAACCGGCGTTGCTCGGCAACTGTTAATAACTTCGCTCGATGACGATTGGTAACGTATCGATTCTGTATTCGTTTAGGAGTCCGATCCCACCCCAGCGGTGCTACGCGGTACCCAGACCCCCGATGGCCACCGACTCGTACGGAGACGAGAACGCAAGCGTCGGCACCTCTTCCCGAAGAAGTCGTTACCGATAAAGTACACCGACTGCGGGTAACGATTTGCTCTCACGTTTTTGAGGCGTGCCTGCCTGCCTGCCTGCCTGCCTGGCTGTCTGCGTGCGTGCGTGCGTGCGTGCGTGGTAAAAGACAAGATGTCAGACATAATAAATTTTTAAAAATGGAATCGCGGAGCGGTCTTAATAAAATAACGAGGCCCAGCTCGGAGCGCGGCCAGGGCGGGGCGGGCCGACCCCCCCCCCCCCCCCCGCAGCGTGGCCAGGTTTACCCGGAGGCACAGGTAAGGAGGCCAGGCCTACCCTGGAGGATCAGGTGTGGGACGCCAGGCCCACCCCGGAGCATCAGGTAGGGGTACCAGGCCTACCCCGGAGGGTCAGGGGGGAGGGCGGGTCTAACCCCGAGCGCCAGTAGGGACGGCAGGCGTGCCCCGGGGTACCGGTAGGGGTACCGGTACTACCTAGGAGTACCAGTAAAGGGGTACCGGTACGACCCCGGAGTACCGGGGGGGCAGGGGTAGGGTGGGGTGTGTGTGTGTGGGGGGGTGGTGTATCATTACTACCTCGGAGCACCACTACCGGTACCGGTACTACCCCAGAGTACCAGTGGGGGTACCGGTACTACGCCGGAGGATCAGGTATGGGAAGCCAGGCCTACAGATAGTCTCACGGCCCTTCGGATGGTGGGAACCCCGAGTCGCGCAGCACCGAGCGGGCCTCCGACCAGCATGCAGCACACCGGGCAGACCCCAGCTGTAGACCAGGTTACCCCATTTTGGACATTAAAGCTCTTACTGGATTTTTCTTACAAGAAACCACTCTGTTCATTGCTTCTAGTGTCGAGCAGAGCAGATCTCCCCGTCGCACCCGTCCCTGCTGGATTCGGGACAATTAATGGGCCAGAGAGAGAAGGGAGCTAGGACGTGCCTGCTGGGAACTCGGCTTCAAACCCCCAATACAACAGTTCCTAAATTATACAAACTGGAACAGCTTCCCGGGGAGCAGACTCCCTGCATCCCCTCAGCCTGCCCAGCCGCCTGCTACTAGGGCACTATTCGCCTTTGTGCTAAAGTCCAGCCTTCAGAACGGGCAAACAGATCTAAACAGAACTTTCTTTTCCCTTCACTGAACTAAGTAACGGGGATCTCCTTTTAGTTTTTCTTTCTTCCTGTCTGAGGAAGGAGGTAAGCACCGAACTGCAGAAGAGTTGTGCCCAAGACCCTGACCTGCAGGTGGCCTGTGCTGCCAGCCCAGAGCTGAGCAGTGGATTATTTAAGACAGATGGGATTCAGGCTTTTGCCTTTTACTTGCCCATTCCTCCTTTGTAACTTGCAGGCTTCTTTTTTGGATCCTTGACTTTTGCTGTGACTTCTGAGCGCTTGCTGCAGCCTGAGAGTCTTCTGAACAAAACGAGACACATGTCTCGAGAGGCCACAGCCCAACCACTAATTGCCTACGTCTCTGCTAAGCAACATCAACAATAATTTTCTTAGAAGGGGTGGATCATCAAATTGGTGACACAGAATTAAAAGATTGTTTTTCTAGGCCACTTTAATTTAACAGAAAATTGGAGATTTGGGTTCAAAAATAAGAAACAAACATTTTAAAGTCGAAACACTCTTTGTAGCTGCTACTTTGCTTATTCTTGTTTGAAAGAAGTACTGGGCAATCTGAACATGTTTTCCACATCAATTCAACCAGATTTGTTTACGTTCAAACTTTAAATCTAAAACATATACAAATCCAAACTAAAAAAATAGCACTATGCTCACAATTTTTACCTAACTTTTTAAGCATCTTTTGCCCCAAATATTTGTATTCTGATTATATTCCAATACTATCTCTCAGAAGTTATAGAGCGCTTTTTTCACTTGAGTGCAATTTAGTTAGCTTATGTCCTGAAAATACTTCATTCCTGAAGACTAACAGAATTCACAGTGCAAAATGAGATACAGCATCTCCCTGTGCAATGCTAGGCGCCTCGGGCAGTGGTCCTCAGAAACAGGACAGAGAGTGCCTAAGCTTATCAGGGATGAAGCAAAGAGGAAAAGGCATCTAATTAGACCTACTCGAAGATCCAAGCGTGATCTTCAAACACAAACTTTCTTCTGCAACTGAATGTCTAAGACTGAATTTCCTTTGTGTTAAAGAAAGAAAGAAAGAAAGAAAGAAAGGAGACAGAGACTGTACTTGCCTTCAATAAGGGCTAACAGCAGAGTTGTCAGAGACCTGATGAGGAACACAGGAGACTGGGGTGGGATTCATCTGACTAAACGTGGATGTCTCTCATGTAGACACCCATGCCCGAGCCAACCTTGGCCCCATTTTTACGCAACAGAGAGTTGAGTCAGGATAACCAGTGAGTTCAAGGTACTGTTTCTCTTATCCTAAAGTAAATGCTTATCTATTTGGTCAGAAAGAGCGTGCACTAGATTCACTGACTTTATTCACTATAGCTCCTTCAAAATAAAATAGGACCTCGTGCCAGTTGTGCAGGCAGAGACGATTACAACTGCATTACAGATACACAGTTGAGGTCAGACAAATCACAGTCCACCTCTGCTCTATCCAGGTTGGCTCAAGACCGTGAATTTACACCTCCCTCACCTCCAGAACAGCTCCCGTAACCCCCAGAAGAAGGGAAATGACAGATTTGCCTGTTAAAGCTCTTCCACTTCCTACGAGCAACGACACCAGTCACTGGACCAGAGAAAGAGAGCCAGTCCCCACCCACAGCCCACAGCTCCTGAAGGTCATCTAAGGAGATCTGCAGATTCCAGTGTTACCTCTCCTGAATCACAAATGCCGAGGGATTTATGCCACACGGAGGAGCTCCAACGGGATCTACTGGCTGCGCTGGGCCCGTTGACCCAACTGGGAGGGACCATTCAAAAACTGCCACAGGGACCCAGACATTCCGAAGCTTGCCGGGGGGTGCGGGCTGGGCCGTGCAAATGACGGACCCCCCAACAGCTGCTTCCACCCCACTGCCATCCACCGGACCTCACAGCGCCGGTCGCCTTCCAGACCCCACCGCGCCAACTGCTACAACACACCAAACCTTCGCAGGTTAATAGCTTTTTTTTTTTCCAAACTTTAACAAAATATATATCATAACATCAAACTATATACATCAAACGAGGTTAACTCGGCGAGAAAGACAAAGGGTGAGATAAGGTGCGGCAGGAGAGAAAAAGAGAAAGAGCAAGATAAGGTGCTGGCCGCAGAGGAGAAAAAGACAGGAAAGAAAAGGATAGAGGTAGAAGGCGCGTGAGGTAGATGCGTACAGCTTAAGCGACTTGGTTTCCTAAGGCCCATTCTATATTGGTATAAAAAAAATATGTAAATGCTCATTAAAAAACAAACAAAAATATGTCACGATGGTTATACTAATTAAAAACAGCTTTTCTAAATACAACATTTCTAAGTTAAACAACAACATCTTAGTTATCTAAATTATCTTAACATATCTAAATCTAATTAACAACATCTTATCTTATAAAACCAAAAACGTGTCCCAGGTCGCATTACTTGTTCACGGCTCTGGGGAATTAGGTAAAGGCGGCGATCGCCCACAATGGCAATCACAGGGTAAACAAACATAAATCATCAAAATTATTACAATGACAGTTAACAAAACAAATGCCCCAAAATAAAGCGTTAACAAAGTCATAAGCATTTTGCCTTTTCTTTTGCGATTTTTCCCTTCAACAATACAGTGCACATTTTTTTTTTTGGCAAAGCCGGTGGCTAGGCCCTCGTGGAGCTGGTGGCTGCGCCTGGTCCGCTGGGATCAGGGTCTGGATATGCAGCAAGAAAATGGATTTCCACGCCTCCAGTCCAGACCATCCGATGCAGTCTCTTACACCTGGGCAGACAGATTGGACCACAAATGGTGGTTCTGAGACAGAAAACGCAACACAAACCACCAGAACAGTAAAAAAAAAAAAAAAAACAGAAGAAACGTACATAAACCAAAGGCCCCTCTCCAAACCCTGAAAAGACCAGCAACATAAAGAAAGAATTGGGGAAAAAAAAACCAAAAAAACAGTCCACCCAGAAGACAAGACAAGGCAAGGCAAAAATAACATACCTCCAAGAACCCAGGGCCAACAAACCCCCATCCAGTCTGTAACAGTAACATGCTTTAATCCTAACTCGCCTAAACTCTGGCATCCTGTAATCCTGCCATCCCACTGCCCTAGCACGCGGTAACGCTGGCAGACCATAACCCGAGCACGTCGTAGCCCTAAGATATCAAAAAATGGAACACAAACTCTTCCTTGCCTTTCTCCTCTCACCCTTCCCCTCCGTCCCTCTGTCCTGCTCCCTGCCCCACCTCTCTCTGCCGCTCTGTCCCCCCTTCTCCTCCTCTTTCGCTTTTTCTCTTTCTCTTTCTCTCTTTTTCTTCTCCTCCTCGTCCTCGCCCTCGCCCTCGCCCTCTCCCGGGGAGGCGGCCATGGGGCCTGCGGGGGGCGGGGCCGGGCCGGGGATGGTGTCCCTGCAGGGTCAGGCAGCAGGAAGGAGCGCCCCGGGGCATGCTGGGAGCTGTAGTCCTGGGGCACGGGGCTGCCAGGGGGCCCTGGTGGTTCCCGGGGCATGCTGGGAGCTGTAGTCCTGGGGCACGGGGCTGCCGGGCGGCCATGTTGGTCTCTGCAGTCTCCGCTCCAGCTGCGGCCCGGCTGAGGTGAGGGCTGGGGCTGCCCGTGAGGCGAGCGAGGCCCTTGGGCGGGCGTGGGGGTGTCTCCTGCCTGCTGGCTGCCCGGGGGGGGCTCCGAGGTGGAGCCGGGCCCGGCTGAGGGAAGGAGAAAAGGGACAGGGTGAGGGGGGTCGCAGTCCTGGGTTTGCAGGTTTCACCCAGACGCCCTCTTCAGAAAACACAGCCTCTGTGTGGGTCAGCGGTCCCTGCAGAGTTTTATTATTTGTAGCCGTTTTTATAAATACAGGACTTCGCAGGGGGGGCTCACACGGTGCTGTGCTTCTTGTAAACTGAATCGCTTTTATCCCGGCTACAGTCTGGAGGGACCAAGTGCCAGCTGGTAGATTAAGATGGAAATGAACGCAAGCGATACGCTTGCAATGGTGATCCTGCCACAAGGCATGCTGCTTCTTGATCAGGGAAGACACTGCAGTGACTCTGTCAGAGGACAAGGTTGTCAGTGCTATTTCTGTATGTGACACCCAAGGGATTCTTTTCCCTCTGCGTGTGTTTCTGTGCAGGCATGTGCATGAAACATAGGTGTTTCTCTGTGCCGTAACGGGGACTGACGACAGCTGGGTGGGTGGCAACGTGTGCAACCACGGCAGAAACTTCCTGCAGCTGCCCTGCCATGCGCTTCAGGATAAAACAGCTCTTCAGGTTGTTTGCCGCCGTTGAGAGCTACTGAGGGCATGGGAAGGTATTGGGTTCTTCCTCCCTGCAGTCAGCACTGGTCCTTACTGGGTAGCCTCCCACAGCAGCCAGTGCTGTGTGCCCCTCTCAGTTGTTAGGCAAACACCTGCAGCAGGAAAGTGTGGCATGTTCCTCTGATTCATGCATTCTCCACCTTGCAGAGCAGCACGCTTGAAATACTGAAATGTGCTCTTTTTATTGCTGCTAACATTCAAAAATCTTGTCTTGGTCTGGTCAGCAAGGTATTTGGAAAACATCACGGTTGCATTTTGAGAATAAAATAGGTTCCCGTCCTTCCCCCTCCCCCGAAACCGTGCAGGATCCAGACCTTCTCCCCCTACCCCCCTGGTTGTGTAGCTGGCTTGTTCATTTTGCTGCCTCATACCAAGAATATAGAAACAACTGAGATGTGTGCTGTGTGCTCCAGCAAAGAGCATTTTTAATGTTCCCAGTTTATTTCACGCAGCTGTGCAGCATGGTACGTTTTGGAAGGCACACTGGGATGATGGTATCAGAAGTTGCTGAAAATGAGGGGGATACTGGTAGCGGTTTGTTTTCAGTGCCTGGTTTGGGAAAGAATGTACTCAAATAGTCTAAGGTACAGACCTATTAGAGAAAAAGGAGTGCAAGGTAAGGAGCATCGTGCTGCATTTATTGCTAAACGTCTGCTTTCATTTCATTCAAACTAGAAAGGAAACAAAGATTGTACCTGCAAAAGAATTTGTTTCCCAGAGTGAGCATTCAAGCACTGGGGAGCAGTTTGCAGGATCAGAACTTCAGCGGGCTCTGGGTGATAAACCCTCAGGAGAGGAAGGAGAAACCCCACTTTTTTAAATGCAGCTCTACTTATCTTAATAGTTGTTCTTGTTAGATTGTGTTGGCGGTCAGGCTCAAAGCACGTGACTAAACTGTTAAAAAAATCAAGATATTGAAGGATTATTTACCGTATTAAATGCTCTTACAAGCAGTGCACTCTATTGCCCTGTGGATAGTATAATGTCATGACTGGCAATTTTCCTTTTTTAGTACAAGGATGCATGTATGAAGGCAAATCGAGGGTAACAAGTGGTGCCCCCACAGCAAACCAACCTGCGAAACCCCAGACATCCACTGTTACAAACAGGAAGAAGCTATGGGCCTTTGCTTCGGACTCTGCAAAGGATTTACCAAGCCCGAGGAAAGGGACAAGAAGTGACAAAATGCCACAGCGTAACTTCAGGATGGCAGGTGAGATTTCCACCCATGTTCCTCAAACGTAGCAGCCTCGTTTTGTTTGCGGATGCGGTGTTGGAATCGAACTGCAAGACAGTTTACTGTCTTATCTTTACTTCTCTGTTTACTTCTTGGTAGCTGTTAATCCTGTCTTGATTGCTTTTTACATACTAGATGTCATTTTGGAAAGCCAGGAAGCCAGGTGCTCTTTAGGCTGTATTCTTAAGATAATGAGCCACTCTTCTATCCCTGAGATAGCGGATGAGCTTGGTTTATTCCCATTGCTTTCCTCTGCTTCTGTTTACTGGTGGTTTAAGATAGTATTGAAAAAACCTACTCTGTGTGTGTTAGCGTGAGATGCAGTCTGAGGGAGAATTTTTGGCGGCATCTGTGGTATTGAATTAAACAGCACCAGTGAATGTTCCCGTGAACTGGACCTTGATCCTCTGTAGTGCTAAATCGTTTGGGAGGTTTACAGGTACAGGTTTGGCCCCTGTCAGCTGAAAAGCTCAACACTTCCTTGGCACCGCTCACGAGTGGGAGTGGGCCAGGGGATTTCCCAGTGGGCATTTTGGATGAAGCTATTCTGCCTCCAAATTTTGCATAACAAAATGCAACCAAGTGGCCAAGGGTAATTGTGCCAGTTGGCCTCCATTCCAGGGAATGGTCCTGGGCACGTGTAGTTTGTTGTTGTAGAGAGAGGTTTTGTGTAGTTCAGTGAAAGGGAATTGGAAAACGTGAGTGCGTGCTTAGTGGGACATGGGGGAAAGTACTTACCTTTGGTGTCTCATCATTACTGAGTTTGGTGTCTCAGCAATACAGCAAGGATAACGCTGCCCTGTTCTCACGCTGTGGCTGTTGAGCGGACATTTGGGGACACAGACTGTCTCCACTCTCTCTAGATGACACGCTGTTAAATTGCGCCCCTGCAATGCTTCCAAAGCACTCCTCCAAAACCAGACAATTAGTCTTCATGATGATGAAGAGCAACCACTGTTCTGAGTGGAAAAGCCACTCCGTGAGTAATGCAGTGCCAGTGTTCATTGCTTTCACTTCTTGTTGTCATTTGCCGAGCTGCTGAGGTGCAGGAAGGCTGGAGGGCGAGAAGCTGTCAGCATCAAATACTTGGAGAAAATACATTTCTAACTCCATTTTACTTTCTCAGTTATATATTGTATTGGCAGGGCAAGAAGGTCAGACAGGCAGCTTGCCTGGCCAGGGCCTGCGCGGCTCTGGCGGCAGAGGGATCAAGCGCTTCATGGCTTCAAGCTGTCAGGCTGGCACTTTTCACCACGAAATATAGCTCTAAATTAAAGCTAAATGAAAATGGAAGTTTTGCTTCAGAGCTTGATGATGCCATTTTGTTCCATCCTTTTCCTTGTTCGGTGGCTAGGGAAAGGGAACCACTCCCTTGTAGAACATCCATGGCAGTTATAAACATTGGGTGATAGTAGAGGCATCTTTGTGTATATTTCTGCATGAGATCATTACGGTGCTGTTTTAAAGGTATCCATCTCTGTAGTACCTCAAACCTTTGGCAGTAAAATTGTAAAATCCACGCAATGGGGGGTGTGAAGCAGACAAAACCAATTCAATCCTTCAGACAGCTTTGAAAGCCTCTCCCAGAGGGTACAGAAATGCTATTTGTGGTTCTCCTTGAATTGCCTTTTATGGCAGCTTGCTTAGAGGGTTTGTGACAAGTAGTCTTTTGGGGGTTTCAATGCTGCAAATGGTAGGTTCTTTAAAGAAGCAAAATGAGTCAGCTGAAGACTTGGTTTTACTCTTTTAACAGATCCGACACAAATGGGAGGCCTGAGTATGCTGCTTTTAGCAGGGGAACGTGCCCTGACTGCACAAGAGGTAAGGAACTCTCTTCTCTCCCTTACCGCGAGACCTCAGTTTAAAGAGAGCTCTGAGGAGGAATATTTGACCAGTGGGAAATGCAATTTACTTGCATACCTCAGGTGGGACTGAAGTGTGAGCCCTGTGATAGGAGTCTTGTATCCCAGCCATGAATGCAGAGGTTGGGCCCAGATTTTGTATCAGTTCAGTATTAACTCTGCTGAGTGAGTGTTTGATCAGAGCAGGCAAGTGTGCCCCCTGAGAGGACGTTGTCACAGGTGGTGGAAGGCTTGAAATGCAGTGACTGTGTTCACACAGAGGTGGTTTGCAAACTCTTTTGGCAAGGATTTCATCTGCTTGTGTAATGCCTCACACAACTGTGGCCTTGGCACCAACAGCAAAATAAATACCTGATAATTTCCATACAGTCAGTGCCATTACGTGTGCATTCTGAAGCCACGCAAGTGCTAACAAGCAATCAAAGTGTTGGCAGGATATTCCCATTCCCTAAGTCTTTGGGTCTAAAAAGAAGTTTGTAGTTCAGTTGCCATCACAAACAATTTGGTTTTACAAAGGATTCTAGTAAATAAAAGTGTCCCTGCGTGTCTCCAGTAGTGCAGAGACCTCTGGTCTTTCTTTAGACCGGTTAATATTTATGATCTATTTTTGGGGCAAACTTGGACAATTGTTCAAAAGGTGGTTAGTATGTTGGGTAAAATAGGTAGTCGCTGCCATAAATCTCTAGCCTGGAAGGAAGAGCTGTGGAAGCGAGGAGGGTTTCTTTTTTTCTTTTTTTTTTCTTTTTTCTTTTTTTGTTGTTATTGGGAGGAAAAGCAGTAATTAACTCTCTCCGTGTGATACCCGCAAGCGCCAAATGTGTAGTGTGTTTGAGATGGATTGCTCCTGTACGGCCAAGACTGAGCCAAGGCTCCTCAGTGCTTTGCACGCCGGTGTGACCAGTGGAAGTCTTTGTGCAGCTGTGGGTACTGGCTTTCTGTGCTGCAGCATGAACAACAGGAAACACGAGGGTAACGCTGGCAGAGAAGTGAAAAGAAAGTGATTATTCTGTGCTAAAAGGAGAATGTCTTGTAGTCTTCCAAGTTGGAATCTCTGCGCTTGGAATTTAAAACCTGTTTTTACTAAGCTGTTATGTTTAAATGAGGGGGAAGGTGTATTGTAGTCACAGATACTCAGTTCCATTAAGAAGGGTCTTTGCCTTCTGAGTTGAGCTTTCTTGGTTTTCCATGAAAAGTGCCTCAAGTCGTATGATTTCAGGTGATGGTGAAGGAATAAAATCGACACGTGGATTTAGAGGCGAATCAAAAAGGATGTCGTGTGACTGTGTTAGTATATGAACTTTTTTTAATCAGGATTTTCTTTTTTTTTTGAGCAAAGGACCCATGCACCTACATAAAGCCCATTGTCTCTGATAGAAGCATGCAATATGGCTTATGATGTAATACTTACTTGAAAGTCTAAGCTGTACTATGCTGTGCTCTTTTGGCTTGTAGTATTCTTCTGAAAGCTGGCCCTCCACATCAAAGAGGCAGGCTGTGTAATCTGCTTTCCCCCCCAAATGTAGACCAAAATCACTGTCATGAATACAGTCTGAACAAAACTAGTGGAGGGATTTGTTAGAATCCTGATGGGCCAGAAATTAGCCTCTACTTACTGGTGAGTTACTGTATTTTACTTGCCCTGTGCTGTCTGAGAAGCAGGTAAGTGTCAGAGCACTTTCCCAGTGGAATAAAACCAGCCCCTCTCTGATTCTTTCCGAGGGTCCCCCTAAGTAAAATGCTGCATCCTCCAGAACAATCCATGCTAAGCAGCAATTTGTGTGCACAATCAGCACCAGTAGTCTGCAGTCTCATGTCTTTCACTGGACTGTGAAATACAGTATAGTGTTAAGTTTTTGTTGCTAACCCTCTTGTGACATACCAGTGGCACATAAAAGCCCTTCAAAAAAAGCCGTAGCCTGTTCTCTTGATCCTAGGCAAGACTTGCCTTGTGAAAAACTATTCAAGATCACTGTTTCACAGATCCCCCATTTCCATGTCTCCTGGGAAGGCAGATACTGTGTCACTGTACAGGTGTGCTGGGACTCATCTGCATGTTCTTAGGTCCCAGGAGTCTTTCTGTATGATGGATCAGAAACTTTTAGCATGTTGAAGTTTGATACTGAAACTGAAGAGTTAGGTAATACAAACATATTGTTTTCCTGACAGATCTCCTCAAGCAGCATCGCAGCCTGGAGTCCTGGGAGCTGTGAAACCAAGCGAGGAGTCTGCATGTTTCAGTTTGCTGAGGTCATAATAGCTGAAGTATGGTGGGGGAGGATGGGGGGAAGCAAGGCACCGGTAAGAGTTGTCATCTGAGTGGCTAAGCACCCTGTCTGATAAGGGATTCCCATCAGTAGATGTTTACCTTGATGGCGGCATTATGTTAAGAAAATCAGAGGGGTATGTGGGGGGGGAATAACCAGTGATTGGACGAGGTGTTGGCCAGTTCTACCAGCTGTAGCATACACAAAGGACACTGGGCTTGTGAACATTACCTGGCCTTCCATACCAAAGGCCCACTGCAGATGTTTTTTTTGCAAAGGGCCTTCTGATTTTGCATCTAGGAAAACAACAAATAAAGGGCATTCTGAAATGACACTCTGCACTGCCTGTGAAAGAGGCTGCAGCAGTGCAAAATGGCAACTGCCCTAGAGGCAGGGATCCTGTGAAAAATAAACTTGCAGGTCAAAGGAAGCTTATCCCAACAGCTGCAAGGATAGGTAGCAGCATCGTTAGGTGGTGACTTCTAAAGCCCATAAATTACCCTTACGTATGTAAGTTCTCCTCCTTTCTCCATGTATTGAAAATGTGGAGTTCTTAAAGGTTGCTTTGAAGAATGTCTTCTCCCATGTGTTTAGTGTGCCTCTAGGAACTGGTTTTCCACACCTATACTCTTCTTGCCCATTTGGGGGGGTCTGGTACTGCTTACAGAACCAGTTAGGCTAAATGGATCTTCAGGGTGTGTCTGAGAAGACTGGGAGTGGAGCTGGTGCTAGCATGGAGGAGTATAACGAGGTGAGAAGTAACCTTTGTCCTTCCATGTACTTGCAGAGGTTGACTACTATACAAGATGCTTCCTCCTGTTAAAAGTTAAGGTAATTGTGTACTGTGTGTTTTTTAGCTTGGCTAGACGGGCGTTGATGTATTTGTTGGGAGGTTCAGTGAAGAAAAAACCGATTTACTGATTCAGGTGCCATAAAATACCTGAATGCGTACTGCCTTTAGTAAACTAAATTATGGTAAGCAATTTACAGTAGGCTGCTGTCAGCAATGTACAGTGCTACAAAAGAAAAGAGGAGAGGGAGGACAGCATAGTTATTTAGCCAGTAGCCAAGTAGACCTGTGAAGAAACGTGGGGTGTGCTGTGGCCTGATGTGCCTGGAGACTTTTGGCAGCCGTCCCAGCTCGGTTCTGGTTCTGGCTGTGTGTTCTTCATAGGTTCCCTCCTCTTTGCCGCCTTTGCGGCAGGGTGAGGAGGAGTGCCTCTTTGTGAAGACAGCGATCCCACTGAGTAGATTTGTCATTTCAAATGGACACCTTTACCCCTGGAGTACAAGTCCCCTGTCACTCAGAAACAGCTTGTTATATGTAGATGTAGCATGGGACTCTTTCTTCCCCTTACAGCCTCGGCTAGCCTGTCATTTGTTTGTGTGTCCCAAGTGCTACAGTCGTCCATTAAAGCTGTTGAGGATATGGCTAATGAGGTCTGCCCAGTGGCTTGCCACAACAGGTGATGAAAATGTCAGGAGTAAGAATTGTTGGGTCCTGCTGGTGCGCAGGCAAGGGCACTGGTCTTCCAAGATGATGTGACATCCTCGTAAGAGGTTGTTGGTTGTTTTTTTTTCATTCTGAAGTGCTGCAAGTTATGCTCTTGGCTTTGTCATTCTGCTCTGACCTTGCAGATACTTGGTCCTTCTTTTGTCCTTCTCATTTGTACCTTTATGGAAAGCCCTTACTATAGGCCAGTGATTTCTGAGCAGTGGGCTGTGTTGCTTAGCGCAGTGGCTGTTTGCAAGCTGTCTGCTCCCATCAGCGGGTTGCTGTCCTCCTCCTTGCCACGTGAGGGAATTGGAGCAGGTGGGAGCCCTTGCTCTCTTGGTCTTACTGGATGTGTGTTTAGCAAACGCGAACAGATGGTGATGACTGCTTTCTTGAGAAGAAACAAGAGTACCTCTTGGATTTACTTAGCTAAACTCTCATCCGTTATTAAAGTAAGAAAATGCTTCTGGAGAGTGGAAGCAATAAAATTGCTCGTTTAACCACCTTAAAACCGAAATGAAGCCAAAACCCCCAAACTGTTCACTTTCATCTGCTTTTCTGAGGTTTTTTCCCTAAGTGATTTAATCAAAAAAATAATCAGATGGAGCATGCAGCAAGGTAGAACTTTCCTTGCTAATCCAAGAGGTTATTAGCATTTAAGAAAAATGCACGCTTGAGAATGGTTTTGCTGTGTTCTCACGTAGTCTCTTTGAGCAGGCTTACGGGCAACCCCTTCTATTTATTTCTGTGCTGAATAGAAGGTTTGAATCCAAACCTTTTGGTCGGAATGCCTTGAAGTTGGGAGTGTGAGAGCTAGTCAGTATCTCCTCTTCCAACCTGCCCTTAGGTGAAGCTGTACTCTTCCCAGGTAAAGCCATTATGTAAAATAAATGAATACCTTTGATGTTTGCCTGTATGCTGAAATTATTCGATGTCTGTGTTGAAGTGAAATGCCGGTGCTGGGGCGGGGTGTGTGGGGGGAAGTGGCAAAGTGCCATGGCACATGTTTCTTAGGCAAACTAGAATGTAATACAGTAGATAAAATGCTGACCTGCATTGTAAAAAAGGTAGTAACTTGATTGTAATGATCTCCAAGTTAAACCTCTACATAAGAAGGGGCTCTTTGTGGTTGTGCTCCTGCAGGTTCTGATGATTCGGGCTGAACCTAGCAGATGGTGTTAAGCCAGGGAATGAGATCTGTAATCTCCCTGAGAGCTGATTGATCAGCCGTCCTCTTACTTTGGACATTTGCCCAGCAACTTTGGCAGAATGAATCCAAAGTTTCTATCTCTCGCAGTTTGTTTTTTTGACTGTGAAGAGATTTTTTTTTTTTTTCCCCTTGAAGTGAAATGCTGGCTGCCTCTCTTTCTATTAGTACTGCATGGACCTTGCTTGACTTTTGTTAGGAGCTGCCATTCTCTTGTCAAACTGAATTCCTTACTCTTTGCTCACCTTTTGCATGAGGAGGCAAGATGTGCCTGTATGTTCTCAGGTTATACTTCAACGTGTGAGTGTTTTTCTGTCTCTTTCCTGCCCTTCATATTGCACTGAAACAAGCATTAAGAGCTGAGAATGCATTACAGTAGAAAAAGTTGAGGCCCTCTTCCTGCAAAGTGCCACGTACAAGATCACCTAAGTCCAGTGGGCTCCTGAGTAGGTTCCCTGAACTGTCTTGAAGCAAAACTAGGATTTTGAATTATTCTGGTTCGATATTAAAAATTACTATTAATGCATATTCCAGTATTACTCACCATGTTTTAAATAGCTTGCGGGAAAATGGATGTTCTGGATTTGGGGATTTTTTGGTAATGAATCTTCTTGACAATTGAAAAGGAAGCCGTTCAAATAATCTAGTTCCAAAGAAATATATTAAATATGAGGAGAGGGGCTAAACTGACAATTATTGCATCTGAAAGATCGTGGTCATAAGCATGCCTTTTGTGATGCAGCAGATGCCACAGAAACACTGTTGGTCTTGTCCTTAATCTTCTGGCTTTTCACGGTTTCCAGGTCACCTACTACTGATACCAAAAAAGCCAGTCGAAGAAACTCTCCACGACTCCATTTTGGAGTTTTAGAAAGCAGGCATTCTTTATTGCAGCGCGGGTGGCACGAGGGATCGCTCCACCTATCGTGCACACCGTCAGGCCTAATTGTGCAGGTTAAGTACGTGTTCTACATACGTATTCACTAGATTTCCAAGAAATGTTATGCATAGTCATTAGTTTTCTGGGAAACTATTAGCATATGCAAATGTCCTTTATGCAGGAGCATTGAAAGTCTCTGGTGCTCTTCAGGAGTCCTCTGGTGGTCTTCCATAGTCTTCCTCACTTGTCCGCTACTTGGCCCTTCTCGGATGATTCTGCGCAGTGTGATCTTCTGCATGTTTGATACATCTTCTCCCGATGAATGCTCGTTAGTGCTTCTTTTATCTGTGCTTACATTTTGACATAATCCATATGGATACTTGTAAGCTAAGTTACCTAAGAGGGTTAAAGTCCTTATCTTCTTCAGAAACTGCAGGGCCATCCCAAAGCAATTTCTCACACATTTGGCAACATACAGAACCCCCATCCACCACTGATCAGCAAACAATCGGGCAAAGAAACAGCAAGGCCATTGTACTCAGAAAAACATCCTGCATCACTACCGTGTAATGCCATGCCAAGGAATATCAAATATGAGAAACAGGTGATTAATTCTTGTGCTGGGTGAACTCCTACTGCTGCACTTGGAAGCAGGTCAGAAAACTTTGGCTGCAGAAGCAATTCCCTGCAGTGCGGTGGTAGTTAGTTACTCAGCGCTGGTGCTGGCACCGGCACACCAGCATCTCTTTAGGAGGCTAGATTTGATCTCCAGACGTAAGGTCTTATTTCTTTTTCTGCCTAAAGAAAGGGAAACAAGCAGTGCCTGTGAGGACAAATGGTCCTCTTCTCTATCTAGCCAAATGGGAAATATTGCCCAGGCTTTCTGGGAGAGTTTTGTTTAGCCTTGACCAGCACAGTTCCTGATTTAAGCAGCAGGTAGGTCTTGTTCACTTAGTCACACAAAACACACGTAAAACACAGGGCGTGATAGAACATGAGCTGTGGACAGTACAACTGTAGAGGAGAATCCATGAGGATCTAAGTAATGCAAGGAAGGAATTCTGTGTTTGCTTGTATGCTGCTGACTCCCGAATGCCTGTAAAGTGTTTCTTGGATGGGGGGGAGCTGGGGGTGAGCACTGGGCTGAGGCCTGGATGCTGGGGGGAGGACAGCTAGGCAGCAGGGGTGTCTGAGGTGGATTGGGGCAGGAGGCTATCTTGGGCTGAGGTAGGTGTGTGGGGGGGGTGTTTGTCTGCCCCCCTGAGGTAAATTAGGGGTGTCTGGGATGAGATAACAGGGGCGGGGGGATGTCCTGAACCTTCTGGGGTAAATGGGGGGGAGGCTGACCTCCCTGGGTGTGAATTGGGGGGGGGGGTCATCTGTGTGAGGTAAATGAGGGGAGTCTGTGCTGGGGTAAGTGGGGGTAGGGTTAAATGGGGGGGCTCTGGGCTGAGGTAATGGGGGGGGACCAGGTGAGGCAATGGGGTGCTGCCTTAACTGTGGGGGGGAGGGGCCTGGCTGCAGTTATGGGGGTGCAGACAGGGCCCCCCCACTCTGGGGAGCAGCTCTTGTGCTTTTTTGGGGGGCAGTGGGATACATCTGGAGGTGCGTGTGTCACATTTGGGGATAACTCCCCCCATGGGTGGCCCTTGAGCACTTCAGCCCCCTAAATCCTCTTTTTCCAACCAAATTGGGGGGGGGGGGGGGGCTCTCAACACACCTGGGTCCTGAAGGACCAGCACAGCTGGGGGGTAGGCAGCCATGTTGTGTGAGACACTCCCCCCGTGCCTCAGTTTCCCCTCGTGGGGAGGTGTCCCCCTATTTGGGGGGGGGTGACCCCCCAAATCCGGGGGGGAGCACTTCATGTGGAGGGAGGGGAACAGCCAATCAGGATCCCTTGTGGAGATGCCCCCATTGCCCTGTTCCCATTGCCCGTTCCCATTGCCCCCCCCTTTCCATGGAGAGGGGGAACAGACAGGGTTTGGTGGGGCTGTAAGTTTTGTGGGGGGGGTCAGGAAGTCAAAGTCTGGGGGATCGGTATGGGGGGCATGGGTGGGATTTGGGGGTGTTGGGGCATTGAGGGGATTGGGGGGTGTTAGGGTGTCTGGGGGGGTTAAATTTGGGGGTGCTGGGGGGACCTGGGGTATTGGACTGTCTGGGGGGGGGTCTGGGGGGCATTTGGGGTTTTGGGAGGGGCTGTGGTTTAGGGGTGCGTGAGGGTTGGGTTTGGGGCGGGTCCCTCTTGAGTGGGTGACACTGAGGGGGGGATGGGACCGAATGGGAAAGGGAGGGTCTGGCCCCACACCCCCCACCCTGGGGTGCAGAGAGTTCCCAAGGGCTCAGCTCCCCCCCCCGCCCCCCGGGCTGTTTCATCCCCAGCTCTTTTGTCAGCACCCATCCCCAGGTGCCTGGGTTCCCCTGGGGTGGGGGTGCCTCCAGTGCCCAGATGCCTGCGTCCCCCTCTCCCAGGTCTGGGCTGGGTGCTCTGGGCTGGGTGCGACGCCCTGGTAAGTCGGGTATGGGAGCACTGGGAGGGCAGGGACTGGCTGTACTGGGAGTTGGGAGTGGTGGGTGAAGGCTCCACTAGGAGCCCAGAGTGCCAGTTAAGGGCTATACTGGGAGTACTGGGAGCTGGGGGGTGCCTTGTAAGGGCTATACTGGGAGGCAGGAGTGCAGTGCGTATATGTGTTGCAGAGATGGGCTCCATAATGCTGGACTCTAGGGTTGTTAGCGAAGACAGTAAGATGAATGACTTCTTGAAGCTGTGTTTTCCACCATCTTATCTGTACCCTTGAACATCATTTCCCATAGTTACCAATTTCTTGCTCGTACGGGGAAATTAAACGCTTGAGTTTACCTCCTGACTCGCTAAGCTTATTTTGCTTGTTTTTACCAAAAGAATGGTGAAAATCAATTCACAATCATTCAGCAGGCTGCTGAATTATCTGCATCACGTACCCAATGCTGGTGGGTACCAACCTGCAGCTGCTTACAGGAATTGGACTTCTTCTCACTGACTAGATGGCAAGTGATGCTGTATGAGTCCCCTTATATGCAACACTGTGGGAAAGGAAAGATCTTTTAGTCCTTCTCCTGTTCTTCCTGTTCTTGCTTTTCCTCCTCCTCCTCCCCGACTAAATCTAGTTTAAAGCTCTCCATACAAGTCTGGCCAGCCCGTAGCCTCAGTAGCATTTACATATAGGAAATAATATGGATTTCTTTTTTTCCCCTCCCCTCAGCCCAGAGGATCCCACATAATTGTCCTCAGACTCCGAGGCAGAGAGAAATCCACAGAAGAGCAGTGGCCAAACAGCAAGCACAGAAGCAGCTGTAGCCAAAAGCGCCTGAGGATGGCAGGGAGCGTGCTGATGTGCAGAGAGCTAGGATGCTGAAGGGGTCTTAGTTTCATCTAAGTCCAAAACCTCAACACATGGTGGGGAGGGGCAGTGCCCCAGGGCCATGGCCGCGGTGGGAAGGCCGGACTGTGAGGTCACAGAGCCCCGCTGTGCCACGCCGTGATGTGCAGTGCTGTGCCATTGGCACCGCTCCAGCAGTGCCAGCAGCAGCAGAAGCAGCAGTAGCAGCAGCAGCGGCATGGTGCAGGCGTGGGGGGCCATGACCCCCGCCTGCCTCCTTATCCTCTTCGTGGTGTCCCTGCAAGCCTGGGTTGTCGGGGCTGCTCCGTGGCAAGCGCGGGGATTAGGTAGGCGGGCAGGCGAGGGCCAGCACCCAGCCCTGGCAGCGTGGCGCAGCACCCACCACACCTCGGGGTGACGGCGGGGCTGGGGTCGTGGTGTGGCAGGGCTGTGAGAGCAGCGGGGCCGGGCTGGGCCGGGTGAGCCGTGGCCAGCTCCACGGGCAGCGGGAGGCAGATGTCCCGCGGGGAGGTGCAGGGGGCTGCAGCCGCTGCGGAGGCATTTTCCAGGTGAACGGTGGGGCCGAGAGCAGCACCGCGGGGTGAGGAACCATCCCTAGAGCCAGCCCTGTGCTGCCCTGCCCCAGGGCAGCCTTCCCCTGGCCTGCATGTCGGGGCCAGAGCAGCACCGCAGGGGCCAGGTAGTAGCCTGCAGGAGCACTTCTTCCCCGGGCTGGTCACAGCTGTGCCCGGGGCCATGGCTCTGCCGCTTCCTGGCTGGATCCTGTCTTTCAGCCTCAGGGACGTCCGTCCTTGGGAGATGTCTGCTCAGGAAAACAGGAGCATTCCTGCTCTAGCCCTGCAGTGCTCTCCTCGGGTGAACCCAGGTCCCCCAGGCCCCTCTGCAGCTTTGGAAATCTCCACCCATGTCTGGGTCCCACGTCATTACCTGACCCCCCTCCAGTGACTGCAGGTCACTGAGAAAGAAGTAGATCACAGCCTCTAATGGAAACGTGCTTGATTACAGCTCTGCCTGTAGCCGATGGCCACCCGACTGCTCAGCCGGATCTTGTCCGGGAGCCTCAGGGCAACCCCACAGGTATGTCACTTGAATGAGCAGGGCATTTAGGTTTTAATATTCGTTCATATGAAATGTAGTTAGTAATTTCTTGGCCGATGCTTAGACATGCAGAAGAGCCAGAGAGGGAATGGGTCAGGCTCAGTGACGTGGCCTGGGGCGCTCTGCTTGCAAAACATTCTTTCCCAGCCTCTCCTACCCTGCGACTGCTTCCAGTGCCTGCTGCAAAGCCAGCGGGCTTGTTGGGGTTGAGTTTAGAGCTGGTGTGAGCTCCAGGGGAGTCCTTTCTGCCGACAGCTCTGTGCATCGTTTGTTTTAAACCGGCATGGTCCAGGCACCCAGTAACGGTCTGCACAGTGCTCCTGAGTGGCAGGGAGAGAACGAGTGCTATGGCACAATCCTGTGTTTGAACTGCGTTCATTGCCGTTCAGATCTGAAGAAGTCTATAGAAATATTTCACGGGAGCTTCTCTGTTCTGTTTGTTTACAGACGTGGCTGGACGCAATGGATATCCAGCTTCCCAGCCGGGTTCCAGGGCTGACGCGCAGGGAGATCGCACGGGTACGTCATGGCTTTTTACTTCCTTTGAGAGCTGCCAGCTCAAAGCCCAAATGTGAGCAAGATGTCTCTCGCAGGTGTGAGAATATAGGCCTGCATCGTGTGTGCCATGTTGCTATGTGATCCCCTTATATGTTCTGCTGTTCAGTATGACAGTGTATATCACAATGTATGACGGGAACTTCTCGTGGGTGTTTGGTTGCAGATGTGGGTACAGGGAGGGCTTTTCCAGCTTCTCGTCTGGGTCCTGCGCTGGAGCTCACCTGGCATCCCAGGGGTGAGTAGTCAGTCCTGACTGACTTCACAGACTAAGCGCTCGTTTTCAGTATGTTATTCTTGAGAAATTTAACTTTATACTTTCTGTTAAGGTCCTCAAAGAGCAAAGTATAAAGCTAAAGCTGAAATAGGAGAATCTTCCCAGCGGTCACCAGAAGTCCTAAAGGAAATCCTGGAGGAATTGGACAAAGCAGCACGTGGTGGGTATAACCGGAAGACTTGGGAAGCTGAGGTTTCAGGTGCATGTATGGACAAGCCGTAGCCTACGCAGCAGGAAGGGATCGATCAGAGCCTCACTGCGCTGACACTCAAATTTCACGCCTTGCAGGTGCTGGTGAGCTGTAGAGATGGTGCAGAGTCTCTGCTGCCAGTTGTGGTTCAGCTGAGCCCCAGGGACGGCTGCTGCCCCAGTTATAGCGTTACTGGCCAGAGCTGTTCTGGGCAGACGTTGGTATCCAGCTGGCAGGAACTGGCGGTGCTCACACCTTGAGTGTGTGAGGGACTTGGCTGAGGAGCTGATTCCTGATAAGCCATGAGAGGGCCAGCACCCTGCCAGTCGCTGGCGGGGAGAGTGCCCTTGGCCGGTGGACAGGATGCGCCGGGAGCTTGGGGTCACTGAGACCGGCAGACTTTGCCTGGGCTGCAGGCATCCCCTGGCCAGGATGGGAGCACCCCGGCTTCACAGCCTGGTCTAACCCCATTGTTCTCCTCGATGTCTGAGGACTCTCGGTGACACCTCGGGGTCAGGGACGGGTGAAAGCTGGACACCCAGCTGAAGGCCAGACACCTAACTTGAAGGCAGCTAAAATGAAGGGCTCTGAATTCGGTGTCGGGTGGTTTGGCTGTCTGTTTCTAGTTGTGTTCTAGATGACGTGGTTGTGGTTTTCCTCTTGTTTTGGGAGACTGTGGGCTCTTCGCTGCCACTTGTGAAAGTGCCCAGAATATGGTTGCAAGAGCTTGCGGTTCAGTCCACCATGCGTGTCTGTTACCCATACCATGTGGTGGAGTTGGTAGGATGGGAAGTGCTTCTCAGAAGGACTCTTTCCCCAGCTGAACTGGTTACAGCATCTTCCTGTCTTCTCTGAAGGAAGTAATTTACCATCATCTTGCAGTTTGCCAGAAATGCACTAAGTGGAACTGTGAACGAGATCACATGCAATCCCCTAGTCTCTCAGCAGGCAGGATTTGCTGTCTCCTGGTAAACTGGGAAGTGTCTAGCGCTTAAATTTTTCTCCATGAATGACACGTCGTTTGGACTAGTGACTAGGTGCACCCCCAAATGCCCAGGCTTTGTTTCTAAGCGTTATTAATGTATTTTCAGAAGTATTGCCTCCTGAAGATACCACGATCCTGATGAGGAACGGTTACTTCTAATTAAACTGAGCCACTTTCTTTCTAAAGAGATGGACCGCGAGACTGTGGAGAAGGAGGCGTTTCAGGAAGGAGATAGGTCACGCAGCGCCAGTCTCTGATGAAAAAACAGGGGCAATTCAATCAACAGGCGTGCCAGGTAATTGCTGTCCTTCAGTCATCCAGTGTCATGAATCAAAATCACTGTGTGTCTGCAGCCTCTTCCCCTGGTGCCCGCTACTGCACATCTTGTCAGCAGCCAAACTATTAGTACAGAGTGAGTGTTCTAAAAGAAGCCAGGAACGGCTCTCTGAGGATGACTGTCATCTCTGGGGTGTGGAGGTTACTGCCATCGGTGTGCCAGAGAGACGCTCACTCGTAACCCTCTGTGGATGCAGTGAGATGCTCACCTCCCACCGCACCCTGTTCACAGGAATTTCAGAACTTTGCCGTTTTGGGAGTGAGGCCATCTGAACCACCCTCAGCAGACGATGGGAAATACGACTCTTAATCGAATGTGCCTCCTGCAATACCTGCATCCCAGAGCTTGCCCTGAGTCCCCTAAGCACAACAGAGGGGGATCCCTCCTGTGAACTGAGGTCCAAAGGGATTCACTGACGGATCGGGCATGGGCTTAGAGGGAACCTGTGCCACCCTCCTGCATCTTCTGTGCCTGAGCCATGCTGAGGCTTTACCTTTCTCTGATTCTTGGCAGTGGCAGTGCTGTCCAGCCCTGGAGAAGCCCACCACGCCAGGAGATATGAATTTTCTCCAAAGAATGCAGGTAATTAGCAGTCTTGCAGAGGGCCATAAGGGGAAGACAAGTCCTGAAACCTGGGGGCATGCAAGCAGTGGCCATGCTGGAGAAAAGGCGAAGCAGGAGAGCAAGGTTGAGGTGTCTCCCGAGAGGGCCTGACTCCATCCCCTCGGGGTGTGGGTGCTGGGCTGGGGAGAGAGCTGGGGCTGGCACTCCCTGAGGCAGGGATGCTTTTTGTCTGTCTCGCTCAAAGAGGCGATTGGTCAAACAGCTGCGCTCCCCCACACGCTCTCCATCTGGCCTCATGAGTTCTGTTCAGTGGGACAGCTTGTCCCAAAGGGTCAGAGAGAGCCTGCAGGCAGCACCACTAGCAAGCCTTGGAGAGTGAAGGTGGGTGAGCGCAAAAGAAATTGTGTGCAAATGTGAAGGGTGGCCGAGAAGGGGGAGCAAACCCGTGACACTGGGAAAACTGGATTACGGCCATGCCAGAGTGTAAGCAAAGCTCTGAGGAGAAAGAGAGGCTCCAGAGTGCATTGATTTGCAACGGCTTTGGGAGTTTCCTTTGCTTCTACTGAAACCAAGGAAACATTGCAGCCCCAGCATGTTCGCTGGTGCAGAGATGCTAACAAAGTGAGAACGAACATTTCCGGGCCATGTCAGACCTCCTGTGAGATTACCAGTAGTGTGCAGGACACACTAATGCACAGAATTGTTCCTCCAGGTGTGGGTGACAAGAGAAACACAAATGCTATGGATCCTCAAGATTTCCGGTACTACTGCATAGAAGGTGCCGTGGCGGTCTTGGGCTCCGTGCTGTTTGGGATGATATTGTGTTGTGTGATCTGTCTGTGGAGGAAGAGACAACGGTGAGTTGTTTTGGGAGGGTTTTTTTGCCAAACTTCTGTATTAGATGGCTGCTATTAGCCATGAAGCATTTAGAGGTAGGGTATTCTGGAGTGCCGAGTCAGTTACTGGCCAAACTCTACTGAGATTTCTGCTGTAAGATGTTTTATCTGGCCTCTCGATTCATGGGCACTCTTTTGTGAAACCCCTTCCTCCTGCGGCAAGTGTTAGTTAAAAGTGACCCTGCCTCGACAAGAGCAGACCCAGTGACAGACTAGGAATGAGCAAGGTCAGGAAGAAAAACGAGGGATGACATTGCCATAGAAAGTGAGAAGCGCAATAGTGACATCTTCCTGCCAGTGAACCTACCAGCAGAAATCGCCCTGTTCGGTGATGCCGTAAATCCCAGAGGTTCACCTCGGCCAGGGTGTCCCAGCAGCTCAGACCGTGGTGAGGAACCTTCCCGGCTCTCGGCCTTGCTTTGGAGAAAGAGAGTCAGTCTGTCCCATCTGCACCTGAGCACTGCCAGCGTGCGTGTTCTCAGCACAGGCAGGGGTTTTTTTTCTGTGCAGGGGTACATTATCTCTTTGGATACGTATTCTGAAGAGAGGATGGAGAGCACCTCACCGAACAGAGAGCCGAGGCTGTGCCCTTGTCTGGTCAGGGACGGGCAGGGGAGCCGAGTGCTGGTCTCTGCCAGGCACGCTGAGAAAGGCGAACAGGAGGCTCTCCTGGCCCTGCAGTGCTGTGCCCAGCTTTGGTCCCCTCGGTCTGTTGCGGGCAGGTCTCCTTCCAGGCACGTGCAGAGCAGGCAGGTCAGGATGGTCAGGGCCGAGAGGAGACGAGCCGTGGGCAGGCGAGCAGAGCCCCAGGCGAGGGGTGCGGGGTGCCCCGTTTTCTGCACGGAGCTCTCCATGCCCACAGCTCCCACGTGCAGCCGGGTGCCCGCACCCCACGGGTGTGCTGCCCCGCGCCCTCACACCCGCCCGGCCCCACGGCCGCGGTGGGGCCTCAGCAGCCTCCTCTCTCCGCAGGCGCCTCTCCGCAGCTTCGCGAGCCCAGCCCGACACCAGCAGCTGCTCCTCGGGCCTGGACAGCCCGAGCAGCCGCCCCAGCACCCCGGAGAGCTGGACCCGACAGCAAGAGCCATCACCTGTGCCTGGAAAGCCGGCCCGCCTGCCACAGAGCACCAGGGAATGGGCCTCTGCCAGCCCGGAGAGCCGCCCGGCCCGCCCGCCTCCACCCCGGCCCCCATGGCTGTCCAACTCAGCCAGCCGGGTGTTGCGGGACCAGCCCAGTGACCTCGAGCCCCCAGAGGAATTGAAGCCACCCGCCCGCGGCCCAAGCCCATCGCGCCGGCCCTCCTGCAAGGGCCTGAGCCAGCCCCGCCAGGGTATGGGTTTGGGCTACGATGACAGGCTCCTGACGGACAGCTTCAGGGAGCGACCATTCATGTCCGAAATAATGGCACAGCAATAAATACAGATCAGTAGCACAATTGTCCTGGTCGTAATGGCAGCAGACCCAGGGATTCACCAATCCTGGGGCGAACTTCCTATCAGGGCACACAGGGACCTGGATGCCCACGGTGTCAGCAGGCAGGGAGCTGGGTATGAGGACCCACCAACAGGCTGGGGGAGCCCAGCTTCCCTGGTGGGACTGTCCTGCTCAATTCTGAGCCACAGAGGCACCAAAGGGGCTCATTAACAGCTCACCATCCCCACCTCTGCTCCCTGTGCCAGCTTTGTCCTGGAGTGCACAGGACAGGGGTACTGTGTAGGGCAATACCAGCCCCAGCCCCTCCATTGTGTGCATGCCAAATACACCACGTAAGGCAAAGCCAGAAATAAAACGCAGAGCAGCACAAAGCTGCTATTGAGCCATAACAGAGACCCCTGTCTGTTCTGCTTTTGGCTGGGATGGAGTTAATTTTCTTCCTAGCAGCACATACGGTGCCGAGTGTTGGATGTGTGACCAGACCAGTGTTGGTAGCACACCCATGTTTTAGCTATTGCTGAACGCTGCTTGCACGGCCCCAAGGCCTACTCTGTTCCCACGCTGCCCTGCCAGCGAGTAAGCTGGGGGTGCGCTGGTGGATGAAAAGCTGGACATGAGCTGGCAATGTGCGCTTGCAGCCCGGAAAGCCAACCGTATCCTGGGCTGCGTCAAAAGCAGCATGGCCAGCAGGTCAAGGGAAGGGATTCTGCCCCTCTCCTCCGCTCTCCTGAGACCCCACCTGAAGCACTGCATCCAGCTCTGGGGTCCCCAGCGCAAGAAAGACACGGACCTGTTGGAGCGGGTCCAGAGGAGGCCACAAAAATGACCCCAGGGCTGGAAGACCTCTCCTGTGCAGAAAGGCTGAGAGAGTTGGGGGTGTTGCGCCTGGAGAAGAGAAGGCTCTAGGGAGACCTTAACTGCAGCCTTTCAGTATGCGAAGGGGACTTCTGAGAAATGCGCAGAGAGACTTTTTACCAGGGCCTGTAGTGACAGGAGAAGGGGTGAGGGTTTTAAACTGAAAGAGGGTAGGTTTAGATTGGACATAAGGAAGAAATGTTTACGCTGAGGGTGGTGAGACACTGGAACCGGTTGTCCAGGGAAGCTGTGGATGCCCCATCATTAGAAGTATTCAAAGTCAGCTTGGAGGGGGCTTTGAGCAACCTGGTCTAGTAGAAGATGTCCCTGCTGATGGCGGGGGGTGGGGTAGACTAGATGATCTTTGAAGGTCCCTTCCAACCCAAGCCATTCTATGTTTCTATCATGTTTGCTCCCTACAGTGGGAGGACAAAACACTCTGGGAGATGCCTGGGAGGAGTCCCAGGGAGCTACTGGGCATTGACCTGCCTCCAACGTACACAAAACTGCTCAGGTAGCTTCCTTGGGGGAGTCTGGGGCTGCTAAGGTTTTTTCCCCCTTGCAGCAAACACAAGGCAATAGTTGTATGTTCCTCTGTGGACGTGGACTGTCGGGACACGCTGTGTGGGACAGCCAACAGCTCTGGACTCACGACAGTATTGCAGCTGCGAAAGCTGGTTGTGTCACGACTGCTGTGAGTGGGAGTATGGACCCAGCCCTGTGGTACCTGGTGACGGGTGCGGAATTGGGCTGTCCCTTTGGCAGGGGCAGGCTGGAAAGCTCGTGGAAAGGAACCATATTTTGAGGAGCAGAAACCAAGGGCCAAACTCCCTGAAAACCCTGCCAAGAGCTACAGAGCACAACCAGGGCAGGAGGGCAGGGACCGGTCACCTTGGAAAGCACACACAGATGTGGGAGGGGGGTTGGACCATAGGTGCAAGGGCAGCACAGGGTGATCCACTGCTGATTCATCCAGCATGCTGACATTTTACTGCTTCCTCATTCTCTAGACAAGCTCCCTTGATTTAAATGCCCTTCATACCCTTGCTGGAGGGGGGGAGAGTTAAATGGACCACACAGCTTCCTTGGTGAGGCCTCGTCATTTCCCTGGGACCCTAGTGCAGGGGAAGAGCATCTCCAGAGCATCCCTTTTCCAGCCCATGAGATGCTCTGTGTGACAAGGGAAGGTGCCCGTCGGTCCAACGGACGAGGCCCTGCAGGGCTCCCATCAGGGTCCTTTGACCTACCCGTCCTCCAGCCACCACTCCAGGGGCTGGGGGCTCCTGCAGGTCCCCAGCCAATGTCTCACCTACCCAGGGACATTGAAAACAGGCAGAGACTCATTTACAGAAGTTGTTGCTATTAATAGCATGTCCCTTCTCCCCAGGGAAGGTGTTGTGCACCTGCAGATTGCGTGCAAATATTCACCACGCATTTGTCTTCATGATGGCGTTAATGGTCTTTTAAACAGCGGTGGTGGGTTGTGGACCAGGTTTTCAAAAACATGCCGTATTCGCCTATGTACAATCGATGGGCATTTTCTTCAAGAGCACCCGCTCGGCTTTTGGCAGCCTGACCTCACTGGGCTCCTTAGTTTGCCAACCAGGAACAAGTTCACCCACTATTGACAAGCCGTGTTTCAAGGAGTGCCATATTTAAAAGTTGCAACCTTCGTGGTAAAGCCTTCAGAACAAGTCTGTTGTGCTTTGGGTGTCAGAGCGTGGCAGTTAGCAAACTCTGTAGATTGCTGTACTATCAATGCATGCAATTGAAACAACAGCTGCTTTTTATTACAGTAACAGAAGCGTACAACCTTTTGTAGCAGGCACGAATCGGAAAGGCACAATGCCCTAGCCTGCAGTTTTCTGCTTCTCAGAGAGTTATGAACAACAGCGTTTTCTCCCCCTTGTCACACACAGTTCAGTATCTCCGTTTCCTTGAACTGGTGACACTGACTATGGAAGCACTTCAATGTGCTAGCAAAGGTTTACATTCATCCCCAATTCAAAACAGCATTTCAGCACGTTCCAGAATCCCACAGAGCAGACAAGATTTCAAGGTCCATATGTCCTCTGTCAGCTGGGGGCATCTCCCCTGAAGCAGCTCCACGTACTTAACTTGCATGAGGCACTAACACATGTCCAGGCTGTGCTAAGCACAGCCAATAGAAGCTCAGGTCTGTTGCTAAAAAACCCTGCGTAGCCATCACCACACTCTGGTTCCTGCTTTCTTCCCTGCCTTTTGTCTCTTGCCTTTGTGCTGCCAACCCCAAACCCACAGGAGGGGTGCTCTGCTGCCTACCCACCTGTGAGCAACCCATGCCAACCGAATAGAAATAAGAAACATCCCCTTTGCCTATGGGTTTGGATCTGGTCACTTAAGAACCCCAAGTTAGCATTACTTAGGAAAAACAAACAAACAAGGAACCTTAAGGACAGCCATGTAGTAGTGGGGCGCTGGGAATTCTGAGTCAACCTTCTCGTATCAGGCACAGGGAGAGCAGTCTTACTCTCCAGTATCAGCTCTGTGGTGAAAACTGCAGGGAGCTTCTGAGCATCCTTACATCCTGAATGCTGCAAATTCCAAAGCTAAAACAGCCCATGCTTGCAGAGGACTTTGAAATGCTCGTTTTTATTTCCATGCACTTGTGCTAAGTGTTTTCACTCTTTATGAGAACGGATATTTGTCCCAACGCTATTTTGTAAAAATCCAGTGACAGGAGGCAATCTTCCTATCTCCTAAGATACACAGGTTTTGTTGGAATATGATAAAGCTACAGAGATATTAATTTATTCTCTTGAAATAGTCTCTCTTTTTGTGTATATATGCCCATATATATATATATATGTATGTCTGTATGTACTGTTAGCTAATGAAACAAAAAGTACAAGCTTAAAAATTCAGCTAACAGCATTATATGGTTTTATGCAGACAGCGAGCTTTTCAGCTCCTGCCAATCAGCATATCTCTGACTCTGATCAAGCAGTTTAAACTGGCTGAAAACCTAGCCCAAAAAGTGACACTGAATTTTCTAACTTAATTTCAAGCTATAAATGGGACCCTCTTGTCAGGTTATTTAATGTCATTTTTAAAGGATAAAGGAGTAGTAAGGAGTCATGATTTCCAAAATCTGTGCCTGCAAAAGTTCCTGAGATGAGGAGGTTTGGTTTTATCCTGATTCCTTCATGCTTTGCTTCTTAAATAAAAAAAAAAAAAAAAAAAAAAAGACACAGGGAAATGGAGTCTTGAGGATAAGGCTTGAAGTGAAGATGAAGGAACAGCAAACGTCAAGCAAAATAAGCAGAGTAGGAGGAGGAGGACGAACCGTAGGAAGAGCAGGATGAAGAACATGAGGAAGAAGAAGAAAGAAGAACAGGAAGAACAAGAGCAGGCAGAGGAGGAGTATGAGGAGGGACATAATAAGGAAAAGAAGGAAGGAGAAGGGGAGGAGGAGAAAGAACAGGTGCTAGAGGAGGAAAAAATGGAGGAAAAGAATGAACAGGAGGAGGAACAAGGGGAAGAGAAACAGAAGAAGGGGAGGAGGAGGAGGAAGAACAGGAAGAAGAACATGAGGACGAGAGGAAAGAAGAGGAGGTGAAGGAAGAGGAGGAAGAACAGGATAAGGAGGAGGAGGAGAATAAAGAAAGAACGAGGAGGAAGAAAGTGGGAGGAGAAAGAAAAGGAGAAGGAGGACGAGTAGAAACGAGAACAGGATAAGGCAGCCGAAGAACAAGAGGAGGAAGAAAAGGAGGCAGAGCAGAAGAACAGGAGGCAGAGGAAGAACAGGAGGAGGAGGAGGAAGAGAATGACGATGAGGGGGAAAAGGAGGGGGAGGAAGAGCGGAAGGAGATGGAAGAGGAGGAGGAGGAGAAGGAGGAGGAGGAGAAGGAGGAGGAGGAGGAGGAGAAGGGTGAGGAAACACCTCCAAATTCAGTCTGGAGTGTCAGAACATCAAAATTCTTGGATCGAGCTCCTGCTACATGCATTTGCCCATGGGGATTCATTAAATCCAAGCCTACTGGCGAAGCCATTACTCACAGGAGTCGTTCCACATCATGGCCATCACTCCTCTTGGGAACAGACACGAAAGCTCTGGATGACAAAGGCTGTCAGGGCACGCTCCAGAAACAGAAGACCAGTGCGAGAAGATCCCCATCACCTGATGGCACAGAAGGAATTCGAGCTCAGTGAAATGACCATTGAAAATGAAACACACAGAACAGCATCCACCATCAAATCTCTTTCAGTGGTAGTTTTTGCAGAGCTGCAGGCTGACGACCTTACCATCACTGTCACAGGACCCCAAAAGAAATAATAAGCGGCAAACAGTAACTCTACCCATAGCCCATATCTGTCTAGCCTTTAAAGACAGACTAGCTCAGCCTACAGCTCTGGAGGTATAGGCCAGCCTATACATATATCCTGCAACTACCTACTCGATGACCTGTCCAGAAAGTCAAATCACAATTATCTTTGAATGAGCACAGAGCTGGGGGCGGGAGGGAAGGGGGGAGAAAAGAA
>NW_024470327.1:293323-295563 GCF_900496995.4 Aquila chrysaetos chrysaetos | reverse complement strand
CACCTAACAATGCTGCTACCTATCCTTGCAGCTGTTGGGATAAGCTTCCTTTGACCTGCAAGTTTATTTTTCACAGTGTCGTGGTTTAACCCCAGCCAGCAACTAAGCACCACGCAGCCGCTCACTCACTACACCCCCCCCCCCCCCCCCCCCGCACCCCACGCAGTGGGATGGGGGGGAAAATAGGGCAAAGAAGTAAAACTCATGGGTTGAGATAAGAACAGTTTAATAGAACAGAAAAGAAGGAACTAATAATGATAATGATAACACTAATAAAATGACAACAGCAATAATAAAAGCATTGGAACATACAAATGATGCGCAGTGCAATTGCTCACCACTCGCCGGTTGACACCCAGCTAGTCCCTGAGCAGCAATCCCCCCCCCCCACTCCCCCCAGTTCCTATACTAGATGGGACGTCCCATGGTATGGAATACCCCGTTGGCCAGTTTGGGTCAGCTGCCCTGGCTCTGTCCTGTGCCAACTTCTTGTGCCCCTCCAGCTTTCTCGCTGGCTGGGCATGAGAAGCTGAAAAATTCTTGACTTTAGACTAAAGACTACTTAGCAACAACTGAAAACATCAGTGTTACCAACAGTCTTCGCATACTGAACTCAAAACATAGCACCGTACCAGCTACTAGGAAGACAATTAACTCTATCCCAGCTGAAACCAGGACACACAGGATCCCTGCCTCTAAGGCAGTTGCCATTTTGCACTGCTGCAGCCTTTTCCACAGGCGGTGCATAGTGTCATTTCAGAATGCCTTTTATTTGTTGTTTTCCTAGATTCAAATTAGAAGGCCATTTGGAAAACAACATCTGCAGTGGGCCTTTGCTATGGAAGGCCAGGTAATGTTCACAAGCCCAGTGTCCTTTGCGTACGCTACAGCTGGTAGAACTGGCCAACATCTCATCCAGTCACTGCCCCCCGTCCCCCCTGATTTTCTGAACATAATGCTGCCGTGAAGGTAAACATCTACTGATGGGAATCCCTTACCAGACAGGGTGCTTAGCCATTCAGTGACAACTCTTACTGGTGCCTTGCTTCCCCCCCATCCCCCCCCCCCCACCATATTTCAGCCATTACACCTCAGCAAACTGAAACAATGTAGACTCCTCGGTTTGTTTTACAGCTCCCGGGACTCCAGGCTGTGATGTGCTTGAGGAGATCTGTCAGGAAAACAATTATGTTTGTATCACCTAACTCTTCAGTTTCAGTATCAAACTTCAACATGCTAAATTTCTGATCCAGCGTACAGAAAGACTCCTGGGACCTGAGAACATGCAGATGAGTCCCAGCGCACCTGTACAAGGAACAGTACCTGCCTTCGCAGGAGACATGGAAATGGGTGATCTGTGAAATAGTGATCTTGAATACTTTTTCACAAGGTGAGTCTTTCCTAGGATCAATAGAACAGGCTGAGGCTTTTCTGAAGGGCTTTTATTTGCCCACTGGTATGTCAAAAGAGGGTTAGCAACAAAAACTTAACACTATATTGTATTTCACAGTTCAGTGAAAGACGTGAGACTGCAGACTAGTGCATAAAAGGCAATTCAAGAGAATCACAAATAACCATTTCTGTACCCTCTGGGAGAGGCTTTCAAAGCTGTCTGAAGGATTTAATTGGATTTATCTGCTTCTCACCCCATTGCGTGGATCTACAGTTTTACTGCCAAAGGGTTTAGGTACTACAGAGATGGATACCTTTAAAACAGCAACTGTAATGATCTCATGCATAACTATACACAAAGATGCTCTAATATCATCCATGTTTATAACTCAATGGATGCTCCTACCAAGGGAGTGGTTCCTTTCCCTAGCCACTGAACAAGTAAAAGGATGGAACAAAATGACATGATCAAGCTCTGAAGCAAAATTTCCCTTTTCATTTAGCTTTAATTTAGAGCTGCATTTAGTGGTGAAAAGTGCCAGCCTGACAGCTCTGAAGCACGAAGCACTCGATCTTCTGTGCCAGAAGCACGCAGGCACTGGCCAGGCAAGCTGCCTGCCTACTTCTTGCCCTGCCAATACAATATATAATTGAGGAAAGTAAAATGGAGATAGAAATGTATTTTGTCCAAGTATTTGGTGCTGACAGCTTCTCGCCTCCAGCCTCCCTGCACCTCAGGAGCTCAGAAAACGACAACAAGAAGTGAAAGCAATGAACGCTGGCACTGCATTACTCCGGAGTGGCTTTTCCACTCAGAACAGTGGGTTGCTCTTCATCACCTGAAGACT